>NC_134850.1:67060461-67363491 GCF_965363235.1 Mytilus galloprovincialis | reverse complement strand
GCTCCACATGTGGCACCCGTCGTGTTGCTCATGTTATTACAAATAGTATAATTCTAAATTGAAGGAGATTGTAGTTACGACGTTAAAACCATATCCGATATCATCTGTGAAACGGTTGTTCCATTATGGTCAACCAACTCGTAAAGGCCTCCGTATAAGGTAAATGGTAATAATTTCAAGACAAGATTTCTGAATTGGCCATTTTGGGCAGCATTAATTAATTTTCATAATTAATGGGCAAACAGGCACATGTGGACTAGAAACTGAGCCAGGATTAAATACTTTAATGTTATCTTGAATAATTTAGTGATTTATTTTTGAGGTTTACAGTTATAGTAATCTGAACTGCTTTTATATGAACCTACCATTAGTTTCATACAAGTAATAGATTACAAGACATTAAAAACATAAACATTGACAGTAGTTAAAGACTTGTTTTCAAATTCTTGAAAAAATAACACTTGGCTATTTAATATACATTGTACTATAAATTAAAGTTCGATTTCTTTTGTTCAATGATTTTAACCCGGATTTTTTTCTCTCTCAGTAGATGAACTACCTTTGAACACTCGTATTCTACTGTTATATTTTATTTGGTAAATAAGTATTGTTGCGAGAAAAATTGTGTTTAAGAATTATTTTTTTGAATAATTAAAGGTAACATTAGTATACCGCTGTTCCTAGCAATAAATCATCGATTAAGCGTAAACAAATCCCGGCCAAAACCGATGAAAACACATCCACTTTATGAGGAAAACAACGGAACAACATAAAAACTGAACTGCATATACCGATAAAATGACAACTTAATGTGTTAGGAATACAGTATAAATAAATACAAGAACCCTTAGGGCAATGCCATGCATGAATAAATAATAATGATACATTGCAATAATATACAATTTACAACACAGTACAGATCATATTAACCACCTGTACCGACCAATCAAATAAAGCTTACGTAAAAACAAAGACATAAAAAACCTCTGCATAGTCTTTATATATTATACTAAAATAAGTAATGTTAGGCTCATTAAAAACTTAAAAAAAACAACCTTTATAACTTATAAATCTTACCGATAGAAGAAATTATCTGTACTGTGTAAAATATCCAATTCAGAAAATTAATTACAACTTGAAAATGTATCATTCGAAAAGCTTCCATAGCGCAGTATGCAATAATGCTACAAAAAGCAATTTTTAGTCCTTCAGGCTATATCAAATACATTGTTACACTTCATCTGTCATATAAAGTATATTCATTTCTGGAAAAAAAATAATTTTGAATATGAAATTAATGAAATTGATGAAATAAAACGACTGTTTCATATTTAATGCCTCGTATAGTCCATCTTGGGAATTGTGTTCGGAATTTTGATACTAAATTATTTCGTTTTCATTAGCAATTTAAAAAGAAAAATGTAAAACAAAAAATCTAAATTTCACGGAGACATGAGAGTGCTTTCATAATATGAACAGCGACAACTTTCATATGAAATTCACATCAAACAAACTTATACATGAAACTTACGTAAAAAGTTCCTTGTGAATTTTAAGTGATTTTGACATGAACTCTACAAATCAGATGAGTGTTCTTATTTAAATGTTTTTAATCATATTTTTAACATATTTGAATATCTGGATTTATCTTATTATAATAAGCAGAAACATTAAACCAAAACATCCGAACGCTCTAGATGTTTAAGACCTAAATCAATAATAGAGCTATGGGATATCAGTACAAAATATTTAAGAAAAGTTTTTAAAATTATTTTCTACTATGTCGATATATTTTCTGTGTGTGTGCATGTGTATGTTTTATATTATGTTTCAAGTTAAATTATCTATGTAAGATGAGGATGACATAGATTAATTTTCTGTACTTTCATTTTACGTTCAGTTTTGTAAGCATTTCAATTAACCAACAGTTTTCACACCAACAATGATTTCCGGACTGCGGTGTTCGTATAACTTAGGGTGGAGTTTTCTATGAACTTTTTTTTATGATGTGTTCTTTATTTTTTTATCGTTTTCTTCTTTAAGCTGACCTGGCCTTAAGGGCAAAGTAGTTTTTTTCATCACTTAGCGTCCGTCATCCGATATCGTCGTCCGTCGCTGCCTGCGTCCGTCGTCCGATGTCGTCATTCATCGTCCGTCGTCGTTGTTCGTTGTAATGGGTTATTATAAAGTGTTCACCACATTTCCTTTTATGAATTTCGAATAGACAGAAATAATATAGAAGTCATTCCGTATAATTTAATTCACGATCACATGACAAAATTATATCTATGAGCTGATAGACAAAACGACATATACATGAATGTCCACTGGGAACTGAACTTTAAACGACGACAAACAATATTGTAAACGATGAAAAATTAAAATTTGATTAGAAAATAAGTCGTTATATGCTTTTTTAATAAGTTTTACAACATTATTGACTTACATTTTATTTGCATGTATAAACGTCAAAGTACATGGATATTAATTTATCATAACATACAATTTATATGAATAACATGTTTAACCCCGCCGCATTTTTTCGCCTGTCCCAAGTCAGGAGCCTCTGGCCTTTGTTAGTCTTGTATTATGTTAATTTTAGTTTCTTGTGTACAATTTGGAAATTAGTATGGCGTTCATTATCACTGAACTAGTATATATTTGTTTAGGGGCCAGTTGAAGGACGCCTCCGGGTGCGGGAATTTCTCGCTACATTGAAGACCTGTTGGTGACCTTCTGCTGTTGTTTTTTTCTATGGTCGGGTTGTTGTCTCTTTGGCACATTCCCCATTTCCATCCTCAATTTTAATGTTCTCTAATTTTGGTCTGAGTATGAATTCACATTACTATAAGACGTGTCACGGTACTTTTCTATCCCAAATTCATGTATTTGGTTTTGATGTTATATTTGTTATTCTCATCGGATTTTGTCTAATGCTTAGTCCGTTTCTGTGTGTGTTACATTTTAATGTTGTGCCTTTGTTCTCCTCTTATATTTAAAGTGTTTCCCTCAGTTTTAGTTTGTTACCCCAATTTTGTTTTTTGTCCATAGATTTACGAGTTTTGAACAACGGTATACTACTGTTGCCTTTATTTCTCGGTAAATGATTAGTCGAAATTTGATTATGACGTCAAACTGCTTTGTTTTTTTTCTGAATTTTCCTATTGTGACGTCATGAAAAAAGGCGACATTGCCTGATGACGTCGTATAAAAAGAACACAAGTTTCCTATTCACGGGTTAAACGTAAATTGCTATATTTTAATTAACTATGTCACATAGTGGCATGCTATTGATTACTATATATAACTACATTTTAACTGTGATGGAATAATTGCTTTTTGTAAATCATACATTGACCTATAATGGTTTACTTTTATGAATTGTTATTTTAATGGAGAGTTGTCTCATTGGAACTCACACCACATCTTCCTATATCTACTTATTTTCTTTTTTTGATAACACCTTAATTCAGATTTTCAAAAGGTTTACATTTTGGAATTTGTTTTCTTGTCATCTTTAAAGATACTCTATTGTTAGTAATTATAGATAAGTAATTGATCTAATTGTATTTTGATACTATTTTAATACTATGCTTTTTTTTTAAAAAGGTAAATTGTTGAAAAATTGTCGAGGATTCTAAAT
Organism: Mytilus galloprovincialis; assembly: GCF_965363235.1. Classification (NCBI taxonomy): domain Eukaryota; kingdom Metazoa; phylum Mollusca; class Bivalvia; order Mytilida; family Mytilidae; genus Mytilus; species Mytilus galloprovincialis. The sequence continues at coordinate 67,359,848 of NC_134850.1, read as the reverse complement.
TATCATTATGTAAAGGAAAAAGGCTTTCTGTAATCTCTGTTGAAATATATTTTGTTCAGAGCTATATTTACATGATTCGCATAGATTTAACCATGAATAAACAAAATATCGGAAAATACTTATGGTTAAGGTGAACACAACGTCCGTCAATCCCCATACATAATATCAGGGATATGACAGTTGTTGTCCATTCGTTTGATATGTTTTGTCATTTGTTTTTGCCTTTTGATTAGGGACTTTACCAATGAATTTCCCTCTGAGTTCAGTATTTTTGTGATTTTACTTGTTATGATACCTTAAAAGAAAAACTCTGGTCAAACCTATCTTTATCTGTAATGTTGATAAAACAATCATTAGTATTGTGGAATTTGTAAGCAGTGGAATTTATTGTTTACGACAACATTACAACAACAAAAAATTTAAAAAAATTGACCAAAAGCATATTAATAAGGGGTCAAAATACAATATTATGAAATAAAAGATTTTAGCTAGATAATTTAAAAATGATTTTTGTATAAATAAATGGATACCTAAACTGCATAGGTGTCCTTACAAACAACGGTATATTGCTGGGTCTTAAAAGTGCTCCACAAAACCTCTTTCTAAATTATTAACATCTATTTTATCAGCATCAAAGACGGGCTTCAAAATTATTGTGAAACTGCCTATTCTAAAGGTGGCGTTAATCAGATGTGGATACTTAAAAATTCCAAAGATCTTTTATAGTACATACAATCTAACTCTCTTTCATCTTGTATTAGTATTAAAACATTTGACCTTTCTAAATTCCAAACTAAAGGACAAATTGAAAGAGTTGGTATTGCTTTGTTTCCAAAAAAAGAATGGCCAACGAAGATACAAGTATCTTGTCTTAGGAAGGGATAAATCCTACTTTGAAAAGGATCACTCTGATTGAAAAAAAAAATTCCCTGAAACTGACATTATCAAGATGCTTGATTTCTTGATTGACAACATATTTGTTACGTTCGGAGGACGTGTTTTTCAACAGACTATCGGCATTCCAATGTGAACGAATTGTGCCCCTATTCTTGACGACTTGTTTCTTTATTATAATGAGGCTGACTTCATCCAGGAACTTGTTAGGAAGAAAGATAAGAAGTTAGCAATATCATTTAACTTTACTTTTTGCTATATAGATGATGTTCTTTCACTAAATAATTCAAAATTTGGTGACTATGTCGAACGCATCTATCCCATTGAATTAGAAATAAAGGATACAACCAATACAGTTAAGTCGGCCTCATGTCTTGACTTACATCTAGAAATTGACAGTGAGGCTCGATTGAAAACAAAACTTTACGACAAAAGAGATCATTTCAGCTTTCCAATTGTGAACTTTCCATTTCTAAGTAGCAACATGTCAGCAGCACCTGCATACGGTGTATATATCTCCCAATTGATACGATATTCCCTTGCTTGCATTTCCTATAATGATTTTCTTGATAGAGGGTTGTTGCTTACAAGGAAGCTATTAAATCAAGAATTCCAAATGGTGAAGTTGAGATCATCTCTTCGTAAATTTTACGGACGCCATCACGAGTTGGTTGACGGTTATGGAATAGCCGTTTCCCAAATGATATCGGATATGTTCCTTATGTCGTAACTACAATCCCCTTCCCTTTCATGAATATGACCTACCGAATTAGATTATTTACTGAATTTATTATCTCATTAACAACACAACGGGTGCCACATGTGGAGCAAGATATGCTTACCCTTCCGGAGCACCTGAGATCACCCCTAGTTTTTGGTGGTGGTTCGTGTTGTTTACTCTTTAGTTTTCTATGTTGTATCATGTGTACTATTGTTTGTCTGTTTATCCTTTTCATTTTTAGCCATGGTGTTGTCAGTTTATTTTCGATTTATGAGTTTGATTGTCCCTCTTGTATCCTTCGACCCTCTCTTAAACAATATGTTTTTTTGACGCTTGTACATGTGCGTACTTCATTAAATAGAGAATAACGCATTTACAATTATTGGCTTCTAGAAAGTATACGAAATACATGTGTTCACTGTGCATTGCAGGTTTATAAATGCGTTCCTAATTGCATGATCGAACAGCTGGATCTAACCGATAAATTGCCCTGTTTTGTTCATCAGCTCACAATTTCTCCATTTTCTGGCAAATTCCTCAACTTAATCAATCAGTTCCTTGCAGTTAATTATTAGTTAACAAGTTGTACGGTAGGCAACCGATATTTCGGATATTTGGTAAACATAACTCTAGGCTGTTCATTGTCCATAATGTCAAGAATCTTTACAGTTATTGCGTTTGAGTCTTCCTCATATTTTGTTTACATTTTGAACGAAACTATTGAAGCATTATGTACTATTTGTTGAAGTAAATTTGTTATTTGAATATTATAAGAAAGGTTGAAGTTTTTTTGTATCAGTTGCATTGCATGTTTTATGTCCGTCCTTATTTTCATCTAGCAAGGCCATACTTGACTTTAGGCAAGTAGCTGTTTTTCACAGGACTTTTTACAAGTATATCAATCAAGTTACACATACAGTAGTTACATTATAAGTATTAGAATACATTTAACAAAAAAATAATTGATAACTAGTAAAAAGGTGAGAGTCAGTTCATACAGCATACAAAGTTCATACAAAGGCAGATAACTCCTTGTCCATTTTAGAGATTCATAAACTTGTTAATTGAAAATTGAAAATACTTTTTCTTGGTCAAGATATGTTTGATCTGAAATCAGTTGCCCGGAAGAAAGAATTAGGATAATATCTGAATTCTTATATAAATTGAAGGACATCATTTGATATTACATGTATTACCCAGATTACAAATCATGTTTTTAACTAGTTATGCAACTTGTTATTTTTAGAAAAAAAACCATGAGTGTAATCTTTAAATGTGTTGATTAGTAAAGCTCTCATATGCTATCGTGACAAGGTATTGCAAACAATTTTCCTCGATTATCAATAATTCTTACAATACGACCTCTCGCAACTCTGATACTAAGTCTCAATTTTCAAATGTGAATCTTTTTTTTATATTACCATAATATTCAAATTCAAAAATAAGTATTGAAACAAAATCGATTTCAAACGTGCTGTGTTTCCAAAGAGACAAGATTGTCCCATCCTTATTTAAATCTAGTTGATTTTTTTTATCAATCTTTTGAAACATATTTCATTAAATTTATTATTACAAATTAAAATATCAGAATTTAATTTCCTGCCATAGAATTAAATTGTTTTATTTAAGCTATAAGTTGTGACTTACTCTCGTGTTTGATATCCACTAAAAACTAATGTCAATAAATTTGTAGGTTAGTTAACAAGGCTGTGCAAATACATTCATGTTGGTAAGAATATGAATATGAAAAGAGAATTTTTTTAGTTCGGATAAAACATCAATATTGATACACCTATTTTTAACACAATAAATGTATTTATAAATTCTCATATATATATATATCATATGTATTGTGCATGTTGTTAGAAATGTATTTACTAAAATCTGATATATTTATATATATCATGTGTATTGTGCATGTTGTTAGAAATATATTTACAAAATCTGATATATATATATCATGTGTATTATGCATATTGTTAGAATTGCATTTTGTCAATGACATTTACTCGTATGCGGATAAGACGGCATAATGTGTCTTTACAATGCATGACAAACTTAATCAGGCAAATTATTTATTTTATTGCACCAAACAATAATTTTGACTGCAGAATAAATTTATACAAACATAATACAAAATATTTGAAAATCTTTTCACCTTTTCTTTTAACTCCACATACAGTTTTATGTTTTCAAACATAAGAAAAATCCAAACAAACACAAGTCTTAGAATGTTGCATATGCTCTATTGCCATTTTTTTCGCCCCTAAACGCATTGTTGAAAAGGCAACATATTAGTTACACTTATACAGTGCTAAGAACAGTAATAAAATGATATTGCAGAGCACTGTATTATTCGAATATAGTTAAGGCAATTGTTTGTTTTTTTGTATTTGGTGTATGTTAGCATTAGTTAACGGTTACCGTGCTAATAAATTGTATTCGCATTAAAGCAGACACTATTTGTTTAGCATAGACAATCCATGAACGTAAATACCCGTTTTAGTATATCAACATATATATGCACCTTTTGTATCAGATCGGATTGGTAAATAGGTAGAATTACTGAGATCACTACTGGTTCGGGAAAATATGTGTCCCTATAGAACATATCCCATTTTTTTTAAAAATTAGTTCAGTTATAGACCAAGCAAGACAAACTATCATGCAGATGTCATTTTATACTTAACGTGCACATTCCAAAACTCAACATAATAATTTATAAGATAAGATATGTCTTTGATCGAAAACATAAGACAAAAAAAAAAAACCCAACAAGATTCATTTCTTTAAAGCTGTAATGAAGAACGTCTTTTGAACTTTCCTACAAAGCAGCGGAGTATGTCAAAGAAAACAATTAAAACTGCTTTAAAACAAATGACGACGACTCCAACATATCCTATGGATGTTGCCGAATCACGATCATCTGGGGCTGATGTCTTGGAACGACGCATCCGCGATGTATTGTATTTGTTTACACTCAGTTCCTTTTTCATTAAGTCTAATTCTGGCTTCAGTATTTCTCTTAATTGATCAAGAGTAAGATTCATTCCAAGTAAGAAATCCAATTTGCCTTTTCCAACCTTAGAACAGGGACACAAGCATTCAAGTGGACTGATTGGTTGAACAGTAGTGACCTCTGGCTTTTTCAATAATGTAGTTACTGTCCAATCGGTGGACAGCGCTGAAGTTTTCACTGTTGGTTCAGTTGTTACTGTAGATTTCTCAGGTGTTGTCAATTCTGTAGATGTTACCACTGAAGTAATACTTTCTGTGTTTGATGTTGGGGTTACTATCAAAATATAAGATAATAACAATCAAAACCAAGGAGTTAACAAACACTCATTTAACCAAAGGACATTTACATAAACAGTTATAAACAATAATTAAGAAACAACACGAACTCCACTAAAAACCGGGAGTGAAATCAGGTGCTCCGGAAATTATTCGAAATTTTAATAACTTAATAATGTTGTTTATTTTCATTTTTGTAACTGAAATATATATCTAAAAACATATCTTTTGACGATTTTCTATATCTTTGGTCGCTCACTTATTTATGTGAGACCTTACAATGTAAATGCTCATGTACTATTTGAATTATAAAAGGAAACGAAATGAGGCGAGAAGTGGAATTCTCACTAATACGAAATTATCTACACCCATCCAATACTTTCCCATGCATTCTTCCAATTTACTTGTTAGATAATAATGTCAAGAGTACAAAAAAGACCAAACCACAATAAAAACATATCAACATGACGGGATGTACCGAGTTATACCAATTATGGTCCAAACAATAAAGGTTTACAGTTTTAAAGACAATTTACAGAACATTGTAACACGTAATTTAGATGATAAATAACATAATCGACAATTTTTTTTTATCGGTTAACTGTTTTTTGAAAGACGATACTTCCATTGACATAAATCTAAGTTTTATTAGAAAAAGTGACAATATCTCAAAACTTAATAATGTCTTCAAAAATTTCAATCTAAAAAACTCCATGTTTTCATGGTAGTCCTGGACTACTGACATATGATTGTATTGTAATAAAAAACATGTTGTAAACTTTATTTGAAAACATAACCTAAAATTCCTGTGTCAAATGTCTCTTGTGGAGAGTTGTCTCATTGGCAATCACACCACATTCTCTTTTTGATATTTAATTTTAATTCTCGCTTGCTATTTTTTAACAGCAAGCACATTAGAAACAACTTACATTCATAAACAGAATTTCGATAGGTTCCACCACATATTTGCGACGAATTCCCTTTTCATTCTCTATTACATTCACTATCATCTGTCTCATTGTACACACCTGAATTGTATAAAGAATTGCCACAATAACATGCTTATAAGACCATTGAAATTGTGAGACAGAAGGTGCTGAATGTAAGCGATTATATGTAAAAAGAATATACGAAATGAGAATACTGATAGACTGTAACCGTCACCAACCACTGAAAAACATGCAATTCGCGTTAAACAGACACACATATAATTTGATAACATGTAACCGACAGACACAGTGACAGTGGATGAACTGTAACACAAAAAAAACAAAAAAAACTGCTGTTCCTTTATCGCAATTAGCGCATCAGACATGTTGATGGTGTTTTCATACGGTTTGCGACGAATTCCCTTTTCATTCTCTATTACATTCACTATCATCTGTCTCATTGTACACACCTGAATTGTATAAAGAATTGCCACAATAACACTCCAAAAATGTGGTACTATAAAATGTTATTTCTTCCACTAGGTCTATATGTGAAATACATCCATAGGATATGTTGGAGTCGTCGTCATTTGTTTTAAAGCAGTTTTAATTGTTTTCTTTGACATACTCCGCTGCTTTGTAGGAAAGTTCAAAATACAGATATTGTGTAAACAAAATTTGCTGTAACACATTTTTTAAGTTAATTTAAGTCTTATGTAGACGAAACGCGCGTCTGGCGTACTAAATTATAATCCTGGTAACTTTGCTAACTATTTACACCACTGGGTCGATGCCACTGCTGGTGGACGTTTCGTCCCCGAGGGTATCACCAGCCCAGTAGTCAACACTTCGGTGTTGACATGAATATCAATAATGTGGTCATTTTTATAAATTTCCTGTTAACAAAACTTTGAAATTTTCGAAAAACTAAGGATTTTCTTATCCCAGGCATAGATTACCTTAGCCGTATTTGGCACAACTTTTTGGAATTTTTGTATCCTCAATGCTCTTCAACTTTGTACTTGTTTGGCTTTATAAATATTTTGATTTGAGCGTCACTGATGAGTCTTATGTAGACGAAACGCGCGTCTGGCGTACTAAATTATAATCCTGGTAACTTTGCTAACCAATTAAATCACAGAATATTTTTCACTGATGCAAAGATTGAATTACTTACCCCCGCTTTCGTTATAATTTCCGTGATTTTTTGTTTTTGAAGTTCAACATATTTTTAGTTTGAAATAGTTTAGTGTCAAGCATCACTGGAGGAACATTTATTGTTGAAATGCGCATCAGGCGCCAAAAATGTGGTACTATAAAATGTTCTTTCTTCCACTAGGTCTATATGTGAAATACAACTTCAAAATACTGATGGATTCAGTCGAGTATAATTCCAGATTATGTGCTTAGCGCGAGAAGGAAGACGTAGATACTCTTTCCAAATTGATTAAGGCTGTGAGGTCGTTGTTCAAATCAGTATTTAGAAACTTAATGGGTCTATCAATACCCATGCTACGTCAATCTTTAAAGACCTAAATGTTGCAAAACACTTTTCCTACCTCCATGACAAATATGTGGTTGTCCCCGCAGAAAATCCCCATACAACATCGTTTTTGAGTGTAAAACTCATTACATAAATAATTAATGAATGAAAAATGAACAAGGTATTGACAAGTCATTTGGAAACTCAACATATACCCTCAAGACACTTACCAAAGAGGAAATCATAGGTCTGTTCTATGTTCCTTTGGAATTTCAACCAAAGAAGAAGAACTGGATCTTCCATCACTGTATTGGATACCTAAACTACATATTAAGTGTCCTTACAAACAACGGTATATTGCTGGGTCTTTCAAGTGCTCCACGAAACCTCTCTTAAAATTGTTAACATCTCTTTTATAAGCAAACACGTTTGGAGGACGTGTTTTTCAATAGAATGTCGGCATTCCAATGGGAACCAATTGTGCCCCTCCTCTTGCCAACTTGTTTCCTTATTATTATGAGACTGACAAGAACTTGTAAAATGAAAAATAAGAAGTTAGCAATATTCTTTAACTTTACTTTTCGATGTTCTCTCATTAAATAATTCAAAATTCGATAACTGTTTTGAACGCATCTATCCAATCGAATTAAGGTCGGTTGACAACAAAACTTTACGACAAACGAGATGATTGCAACTTCCCAGTTGTGAACTTTCCATTTCTACATGTATGTAGCACCATTCTAGCAGGGCTTGCATACGGAGTAAATATCTCCCAATTGATACGATATTCTCGCGCTTGTATTTCCTATCATGCTTTTCCTGAAAGAGTGTTGCTGCTCACAAGGAAGCTTTAAAACCAAGTGTTCCAAATGGTGAAGTTGAAATTAGCCCTTCGTTGATTTTACGGACGCCATCACGAGTTGGTTGACCGTTATGGAATAACCGTTTCACGGATGATATCGGATAATGCTTCTTTACTATTTACTGGGTTTGTAATTGCATGAGCAACACGACGAGTGTCAAATGTGGAGAAGGATCTGCTTACCTTTCCAGAGTCCCTGAGTTTTAAGTGGGGTTCGTGTTGCTTAGTTTTTTTAGTTTTCTATGTCTTTCTTGTGTACTATTATTTGACTGTTTGTCTTTTTCATTTTAAGCCATGGATTATTTTCAATTGATGAGTTTGACTGTTCCTCTGGTATCTTTCGCACATCTGTTCGATTCCTGATGGTATCACGAACTCAGTAGCGATACTGACATGAAAATACGAATATTGTATTATCATAATGTGATGATGCAAAATTAGCAATATACTAAGTACTAGTAATACACTCACCCATGGACACATCACTAAACAAACATTAATTGTCGAATTAGGCATCTGGTGCACAAAAAGGTACCGTAGTTCTTATTTCATTTATACGACTGTTTGATATTTTAAGTCAAATGTATCGATTTTTTTTTTAATTTTTCGGACTTTACCTTTTGAATTAACCTAGGAGTTCGGTATTATTGGATTTTGCTAATGATGAGATATATTATTAACCAATTCCAAAATTAACAATTGGATAACCAATTTATTTATTGTTGCATATTACATGAATAGTCTTTATAAAATATGTTGGATATTGATTACGGGAAATACATATTATATTTGTTACATATGTGAGTAAGACCACGTTTGGAGAATAATTATATAATAATGGTAAGTTCTAAGTGCATAATTATCTACTATCAGGCGAAGCTTATGGTTATCATACAGTAGGTGTTGTTTTAAAAAATGTGCTAAAATCATAAAACAAAAAAGTTTTTCTGTCGTGTATTTTGTTCTGCTTTGTTTGTTTGCTCATGTTTGCTGGCATGAAAATACGGACTTTTTGTGTTATTAAATTTACTGTTACAAAATGTTAAAAAATATTATAAATTAAGGAATGTATCTCCCTCATGCAAAGCTCTAATTCCTTTCACGGATTTGGCTATACTTTTTTGGAACTTTTGGATTATAGCTCTACATCTATTATATAAGCTTTGGATTTAACATATTTTGGCCACGAGCATCACTGAAGAGACATTATTTATCGAAATGCGCATCTGGTGCAGAAAAATTGGTACCGTTAATGTTAATACTACCACTGGGTCGATGCCTCTGCTGGTGGACTGTTAGTCCCCGAGGGTATCACCAGCCCAGTAGCCAGAACTCCGGTACTGGCATGAAAATACGGATTTTTTGTGTTATTAAATTTACTGTTACAAAATGTTAAAAAATATTATAAATTAAGGAATGTATCTCCCTCATGCAAAGCTCTAATTCCTTTCACGGATTTGGCTATACTTTTTTGGAACTTTTGGATCATAGCTCTACATCTTTTATATAAGCTATGGATTTTACATATTTTGGACACGAGCATCACTGAAGAGACATTATTTGTCGAAATGCGCATCTGGTGCAGAAAAATTGGTACCGTTAATGTTATTACTCAAATAAACTTTAAATAAATCTCTTCCTCTTCATTGTAAGAAAAACAAGGATAAATCATTTATTTGACGGATTAAATCTAAAACAGGTTAAATAATTATCAAATGTACCAGGATTATAATTTAGTACGCCAGACGCGCGTTTCGTCCTACATAAGAATCATCAGTGAAGCTAATATCAAAATATTTATAAAGCCAAACAAGTACAAAGTTGAAGAGCATTGAGGTCCCAAAATTCCAAAAGATTTGTGCCAAATACGGCTAAGGTTATCTATGCCTGGATTTTTAACATATTTTTAACATATTTTTTAACCTACAGTATGAAATCAAACAGACCTAGTAAAATTCAGTTACACGAGTTCGTTATCTATTTATATTTATGTTTATGTTTATATACCGGGTTATTTAATGTCGACAGTCTTCTGAAGGTGGTTAATTTTAACTAAAATACTCACGAAATTCTAATACAAATTTTTGATTTTATACATCGTAAAGTATTTATTCAAGACTTTTTATTATTTACATACGCGTTTTTTAGTATGTAATAAGTTTAATATGAGAATGTGAGTTAAATCAGTGAACATAAATGTGTATTTTAAAAATATATTTTTCGAAAAACTGTAAAAAAAGTCGGAAAAAAATTGGACAAAAGCTGACGTGACAACACGAAAGATGCACGAACAAGTAGCTTTATTTCTAAGTCGATATGGCAAAACATTGTTTACACTAGTAATTATATCATAATTTTTGTTCTTTGACTATATCGAAAAAGCCCTTAAAATCTTACTGAAAATATTAACTATTCGTAAACCTTCTACTTTTACCAAAAGTGTTCCTGTTATTTCTAAAATCTTTTCATTTGTACGTTTCGGAGATTAAATGAATAACTAAATAGAAAAAATAGATTTCGACGATTTCTCAAAATCTAATCATATGAGATAACGCTTACGGAAGAATATGGATACGTTCTTGAGGGAAATTTCCCTTTTATAGAAAGTAATGATTGCTAAAATTAAGTTCATGTTCCGATAGGTAAACAGTGGACTTTTGCGGACATTTTTTGGTCCTTTTAAATTTTGGTCTCTTCATTTTGAACAAAAGGGTGATGATGATACAATTTTTAACGATCTTAATTGTATAGCTTTATAACCATTGTACGGTCTGTATCAAAGTGTACAACATTCAAAGAGTGGGAAAAGACAGACAGAAGAATAGAAAATACCGAATGAACTCTCGACGGAAAGTACCTTATCAAATGGCAAAATCAAAAGTTCCAACACATCAACCTATTGATTACATCTGTCATATTCTTAACCTATATAGCTAGCTTAACTTCTCACTTGTATGACAGTCGCATAAAATTAATAAAATAATACATTATATTGACAACAATGTGTGAAAAATCAGACATATATAATAGCTAAAAATGTAAAAAAAATAGTGGTACAGCAGTCAACAGTGTGTTATATTCCAAATGGTTATACAACAAGCAAAGGAAAGTAGAAAGGCATATATACAAAGCACATTAGCAAAAACTATTGACAAGAATACAAACATTTACTGATGGATAATAACACAATATATAAGTACCAAGCCACGTCAAAAGGATATTACCAAACACATACTTAACAGTAATAATTCATCAAAACTAATGAAGAAATTCGATTGCCAATTCTCAAGATGATAAACAATGTCAGTACTTGAGTCCATACTGCAAGACCATCTTAACAGTAATAATTCATCAAAACTAATGAAGGAATTCGATTGCCAATTCTCAAGATGATAAACAACGTCAGTACTTGAATCCATACTGCAAGACCATCATGTATTATTTGTGAAGTTGGTACAGAATATTCATTAACAAAACGTAAACTCTAAAAAATACTGAACTCCGAGGAAAATTCAAAACGGAATGTCACTAATCAGATTGTAAAATCGAAAGCTCAAACACATTAAACGAATGGATAGCAACTGTCATATTCCTGACTTGGTACAAGCATTTTTAAATATTGATAATGGTGGATTGAAGTTAGTTTTATCGCACTGAACCTCTCACTTTCATGACAGTCGAATCAAATTCCATTATACTTACAACGATGGACATTTTTTTTAGAAAAAAGGACGGAACGTCATTTGACACACGTCTGGTTCATCAATTTGAAAGAAATAACCCCAGGACAATCTCAAATTCAATTTAATATTGTTATAAAAGATTATCAAATTTAGATCTTGAAAAACGATTATGGTAAAGTTTGCAAAATTTTTATTTACAATGAATAGCTCTTCGGTACTTCACTTCATTGGTTAACCTACTGAAAAGTTGAAAAGTTTCTATAGAAATGTGTTTTCATGCGACAGAAGCATGCATGTATAAAACTTTAATAATTGTAAATGTATATATAATAAATATCTATTGATAAAAAGTAGAAAACAAATTCAACAGTTCAAAAATCTTTTATAAATAATGATCATGAATGAAGCCAACGGTTGTGTCTTTGTCGCACTGTTTGTCTAATCAGTGTAGTGATTTTTGACATTCAACATATAATTTACATTTCCAATCGTCTGACAGTAAAACTTTAATTGATTAAAAATAGACAATATTTATATTATATGAAGCAAACAAATACTTATTCTGTTATTATTTACCGGGATCGATATGACTGCTTGTAGATTACTATTCGATATTTTTTATTTGTTTGAGCGATTTTCGTTTGACCATTGTGTCCTTGTATTAAGTACACTTATAAATGTATATCGTCAATTTTGTATCGATCTCGGTAATTAATATTATTGTATAGCAATATAATATTTCCCACAGAAAGTAACCAAAAGTTAGCGTGCAATAAATTCCAATATTGCACTAGTGCAATAAATCTTCAAAATTAATGACGTCATCAACGTCAAAATCTTAGTTTAAACCAATTTTTACTTTCAAATATTATATTGCTATACAATAAAAGGGTTATTGCTCGTGCAATATAAAATTCTACTTGGGACAATATTCCTCAATATTCATGCAATAACCATATAATACAATTCGAATAATCATAATAATCGTTTTAATGTTTAAACATAAGAATAAAACGCAGAAACTACATACAACATAAAACAGAACATGCGTTAATCTCATAACTAAATCATCCATTGAAATGCAAATCTAAAAAATTCAATCAACAACTAAAATCCAACGTAAGTCGGAAACAGAAAAAGTACAAATATTTTAAAATGTCCAAATTTTCAAAATAGACCTTTCAATTATTCAAAATATTCCAATTTCTTTTATTGATAGTTATAAAAACAATTTTGCATATACTTTAGTGTTTGACAATTTTTAATTGCTGTGTAATTTTGGTCTCTTGTTGAGAGTTGTCTAATTAACAATCATACCACATATTCTTTTTTTCTATTTTTTACGGGGATTTTAGATTTATTTCTGATAATGCTACTTAAAAACGCAATTTGACACAACAAATGAAAAACCAATCAGGTCAAATAAACACATAGAAGTAGTTGTGATAAATAGTTGTTAAGTTACCTGGTTTATAGTTAAATACGACAGACGCGCGTTTCGTCTACATAAGACTCATCAGTGACGCTGACATCAAAATAGGTAAAAAGACAAAGAAGTACAAAGTTGAAGAACATTGAGGACCCTAAATTTCCCAGGTTGTGCCCAGGTTCAGGTTACGGCTCAGGTAATCAATGCCTGGAATAAGAAAATCCTTAGTATTTTGTAAAAAGGAAATTTAAAAAACTGACCATATAATTAATATTCATTTCAACACCGAATTGCTGACTACTGGGATTGTAAAACATTAAAATAATAATTCATTTTAGAACCATCAAATTGTGAAAAAAGAAAAACGACCACTTCATTGTACTTTTGTTGTGTTGGTACATAGCTACCCCTATTTCCGAGTAACTTTAACATTTTATTTCGATTTCACGACTTAAAGACGTAAGAAAACACTGTACATTATTTAAAAAAGAGGGACGAAAGATACCAGAGGAACAGTCAAACTCATAGATTGAAAAGACATTAATAACGCTATGGCTTAAAATGAAAAAGACAAACAGACAAACAACAAAACACATGACACAACATAGAAAACTAAAGATTTAGCAACACGAACCCCACCCAAACTATGTTTTATTTTATAATTTTAATTTCTGAATGGATCGTATGGTGCGACACTACCGTACTTTTATAAGTAATGTGTACTTGAAACTAAGGCAGAATTATATACTTAATCTTGAATTTCAGAAGGATTTATATTTGTAGTTTACATTTATAATATTCTGAACGGCATTCATATGATCATAACAGTAGTTTCATACTAGTTATAGGCATTTCAAGTCAGAAATTTGCTTCAATGAGCGTGCATGTATGCATGTTGATAAGAAACTTTTACAGCCATCTGTACAAGAATTGTACTGCCTTGTAAATAATTCAAAATTAGGATGAAGTTCAAGATTGTGCATTTAATTACTAAATTGGTTTAAGTTTGCAACGTCTAATGGCCAATATTACAGGATATAAAGGACGATGCTGTATACAAAATTATTCTTTGTCTTTCCTGTATCTTTTCTGTCTTTTTCATTAAGCCCATCAGGTTGCAAATAAAGGCAACAGTAGCATACCGCTGTTCGAAACTCACAAATCCATAGAAAAAAAAATCCGGGTTACAAACTATATAAAGATATAAGAAGAGAACAACGACACAACATTAAAATGTAACACACACAGAAACTAACTAAGCATTAGACAAAATCGTGTAAACCGCGTGACTGGTGGATTAAAAAGTTTTCTCTTCTCTTTCTCGCAGTGGTTGGTGTCCCACTCATTGTTGACTTCTACGATTAGGTAAATGTCCTAACCAAAAGGATGTTAGGAAGATGTCTTGAAGAGACATTTTTTGTTGATTTTGTCCATGAACGATGGTTATTTAACCGAATATTAATATCAAAATTAAAATTCGGCTAAATAAGCATTCGTCAAGCTAAGGTAGTGTTTTATCGTATTGATTAAAAAATAGCAAATAAAAGATGTGTATGTGAAATCCGTATCGATACCTCCTGGGCACTACCAGAGTAAATCAACATTTGGTCAATTGTGTAAGAAAGACGTCAATATATCAATGGGACATACAATTTTTTTGTGATCTCAAAAGATGCTTTATCATATATAATTTATATGATAATTTCATACGCAAAACGTCGGTTTTAAATTTAGGAACAAGATGTTAACGCTTGTACTGAATAGACCTGTGGTTGAAGTTGCATTATGCATGTGAAAAAAATGTATATTACATTTGCAACTATTTTGTTTATTTAAGGAAGTTCGCTACTAAGTTTCAAAATAACAAACTTTGAATAACACTAGTATATATTGATAGATATATATATAGGAGATCAATAAAGGAATCACAAGAGCAAAAATAAAAAAAATAGTCCAATGTGCTTGTTTTCGAGATAAAAGCCATTGAAATTTTAGTGGGAAAATGTTTTCTCTTGACTTTCCATATCTTAATCATTGACAACTTTAAGTTCTCAAAAAATAATATAACATAACAACAATTTTATAAGACTTTTACAGATGGCTAATAATGATACATGTAAAAGATTTATTAAAAAAAAAAGGGGGGACCATGGTCAAATTCTTTTTAAGGTATTCGAATGGATAAAACCAGAGGATTCCGAAAATCCAAAACTTGACAAGCGAACTTCCTTAAACTAACAATTTCGGAGAATAGACCCAGACTGTTTTGTTTGTATATTTCAAATCACCAAGTATCTTTTGAAGAGATCAAATACAAAAACGCTCAATGTGAGCTGAACTATGAAATTCGAAGTACGATAAACGACAAACCATTTTTCAAACGATGAAAAATTAGAATTTGATTAGCAAATAAATCGTTATATTTTTTTTTTATCAGTTTATAATGACAACATTATTGACTTACATTATATTTGCTTGTATAAACTTCAAAGTACACGGATATAAGATGATCATAGCACACCATTTATAACATAACTTTTTTAACATATTTTACCTTTATAACATATTTTGATTCGTTCGTCACTGATGAGTCTTTTGTAGACGAAACGCGCGTCTGGCGTAAATATAAAATTTTAATCCTGGTATCTATGATAGGTTTTTTTTAATTAAATACGATGTTGATGATTCATTATCAAATATTTAGTCTGTTAAAAAAATTTGAAAACAAAATTCGTCTTTTTAACATTGCCTTGATTTATAAACATAATCTATTCACATTCTGTATGTGCCTGTCCCATGTCAGGAGTATGTTCATTGGTTGACGTTGATTTTTATGTGTTATATTTGTTTTGCGTAAATTGCTGTGTAATAAATAATGCAGTCAGTTTTCTTGTTTCTCATTCTTATGTCGTGGTATTTTAAGCAAATTAATCAGTTGGTGAGGACCATACATTGGCATGTAATTGCTTACTACCACTAAATTGTCACTCTGGTTGATAATTGTCTTATCGGCAACCAAAACATATTTCTTCATTTTCATAAAATCTTTATTCCAAACTCAAAATGTTGTCAATTCGGAAATATTTTTTTTTTCTGTAGAAAACTTGTAATTTAAAAAATGAAACATGAGTGTCATCTTTATCTGTGTTGAGTAAGTAAAGCTTTCATATTAATCGTGACAAGGAATTGTAAATAATTTTCCTCGACTATCAATAATTCTTTTACTACGAACTCGAATAAATAAATATAAAATAAAAATTTGCTGTGTTTCCCATGACAAAATATTTTCTAATGATTATCTAAAACTTATTTCCAACCTTTTTATCAATCTCTTCCAAGATATTTCATTAAATGTGTTGCAAATTTAGAGATCAAAATGTAATTTCCTGCTAAAGAATTTAATTTTATTATACAAGGTATTAGTTGTGACGTACTCTCATGTTTGATATCTACGGAAGCCGTAAGGGGACACACAAAACATTAGAAAATATTTTTTTTAATTCGAGATCACGATAAAACATTACCGTTTTACCGAGATCTCGATAAAAAATATATCGTTATCTCGATAAAACGAAATTGTTATATCGAGATCTCGATAAAAAATATATCGTTATCTCGAGAAAACGAAACTGTTATATCGAGATCTCGGATTATTAAATCGTTATCTCGGTTTAATATATCGAGATCTCGATAAAAAATATATCGTTATCTCGAGAAAACGAAACTGTTATATCGAGATCTCGGATTATTAAATCGTTATCTCGGTTTAATATATCGAGATCGCGATAAAAAATATATCGTTATCTCGAGAAAACGAAACTGCTATATCGAGATCTCGGATTATTATATCGTTATCTCGAGAAAACGAAACTGTTATATCGAGATCTCGGATTATTATATCGTTATCTCGAGAAAACGAAATTTTAATATATCGTTATCTCGAGAAAACGAAACTGTTATATCGAGATCTCGGATTATTAAATCGTTATCTCGGTTTAATATATCGAGATCTCGATAAAAAATATATCGTTATTTCGAGAAAACGAAACTGTTATAACGAGATCTCGGATTATCATATCGTTATCTCGAGAAAACGAAACTTTAATATATCGTTATCTCGAGAAAACGAAACTGTTATATCGAGATCTCGGATTATTAAATCGTTATCTCGGTTTAATATATCGAGATCTCGATAAAAAATATATCGTTATCTCGAGAAAACGAAACTGTTATATCGAGATCTCGGATTATTATATCGTTATCTCGAGAAAACGAAACTGTTATATCGAGATCTCGGATTATTAAATCGTTATCTCGGTTTAATATATCGAGATCTCGATAAAAAATATATCGTTATCTCGAGAAAACGAAACTGTTATATCGAGATCTCGGATTATTATATCGTTATCTCGAGAAAACGAAACTGTTATATCGAGATCTCGGATCGCTAGTTATCACGTGTTAACTGATAACAAAATGGCGGATCAAGAGGTGGCAGGCAACCCGGCGGAAGGAGTAAGTATGATTTGTCTGTTTCAAAGCTTGTTTGAATGACTGTTCACTCGATATGCATGATAAAGAAGCACGGAAAGTTACTTCCAATATTTGATGCGATAAGGATGTTTCACTATTATAGGTGCATTCACATAGGAATATATGATACGGGTAAGAAATCTGTATGGCAATATGTGAGTGAAGCAATTTCACAAATTCGTCAATTAGTCAATTTTTACACCAAACAAACATGTCTTATGTTGAACTTGTACTGTTACACCACTGTCCCAGGTTAAGGGAGGGTTGGGATCCCGCTAACATGTTTAACCCCGCCACATTATGTATGTATGTGCCTGTCCCAAGTCAGGAGCCTGTAATTCAGTGGTTGTCGTTTGTTGTTGTGTTACATATAGAAAAGAAGAGGGGTATGATTGCCAATGAGACAACTCTCCACAAGGGACCAAAAATGACACAGAAATTAACAACTATAGGTCATCGTACGAGCAAATCCCATACCGCATACTCAGCTATAGAAGGCCCCGATATGACAATGTAAAACAATTCAAACAAATATGTAACACATAAAACCAAAATATTTGTTTTTCGTTCATTTATTTATACATTAATTAGGCCCTTAGTTTTCTTATTTGAATTGTTTTACATTTGTCATTTCGGGGCCTTTTATAACTGACTATGCGGTATGGGCTTTGCTCATTGTTGAAGGCCGTACGGTGACCTGCATTTGTTAATTTCTATGTCATTTGATCTCTTGTGAAGAATTGTGTCATTGGCAATTACACCACATCTTCTTTTTTTATATGGTAAATATAAAAAAGAAGATGTGGTGTAATTGTCAATGATAGTTATCAAAAGTACCAGGATTATAATTTTATACGCCAGACGCGCGTTTCGTCTACATAAGACTCATCAGTGACGCTCAGATCAAAATAGTTGAAAAGCCAAACAAATACAAAGTTGAAGAGCATTGAGGACCCAAAATTCCTAAAAGTTGTGCCAAATACGGCTAGACAACTCTTCACAAGAGACCAAATGACATAGAAATTAACCTTAGAAGTCATACTGTAAACGAACACGATCTTTGAAAAAGGATTTTTTTTTGTTTGGTTAGTGTCACAGGCACTTATTAAGTATATAGTAAAAAAATTATGAGACAAGTGCCTGTGATGAGTGTCAATGTATATGGGTTCGTATATATATGGTATATGGGGCTTATAAAGTTATTTCTCTTTTTGTATTACTCAAATTCTTATTTTATTTCAAAGTGTTTTGTTTTGTATGTTTCATTTCTTGTTTTAATGGGACCATAACATGCATGCATTTAATTATGCGGCAAGCATGGTCATGATGGCCGTCTTGTATTGTTTATTTATGTTTTGGGATGGTTAACTTTCTGTTAGAAAGACCCGTCACGGCCTGTCTTTGAAACTATATAGGCAAATGCTCACATTAATCTGTCACGGCCGAAACAATGTGCTAATATGTCCTCCTCTACAGCATACCTTATTATATGGTGATGCTCCTTAGTAGGAGGTATTATACACATACAATAAGGTTCGTATCTTTCCCCTTTATTATGCTCTGTATCTGTATCTGTATGTGTACGTTGAAGATACCAATTCTGGCTTTTACTCAACGGGAGAGAGAGACACCTATTGGCGGTGTTGGAGAGCAGCCTTGAAGCTCTCAACTGTATCTGCGCATACAATACGATCCTCTAGTTGGTTCCAATGTAGTACACTCTTGACGAAGAATGAGTTCTTATAGGGATCGGTGTTGCTTGGAATAGTATCTAGTGCCTTAGAATTGTTCTTTACTGAATTTGTCACTATATTGGCACATACAAAATTGTCAAATGTTTTAGGTTTGATTTTCCTCTTGGGTTTACTTTTAACAAGAAAATCGTCGGGATTAATAGCTGGGACCAACCCCTCAACCACTTTGTACAGAAATACTAGCCGTTGACTTGTTCTTCTTGTTTGTAGGTTGTCTAGTTCTAACTCGGCTAGCATTTTGGTGACCGACCCCTCTTCTCTAGACCTATAGTCGCCTGTGATGAATCTAGCTGCTCTGCGTTGTATTCTTTCCAATTGATTTATATCATGTTGTGTATATGGGTCCCATATTATGGCACCATATTCCATAGTTGATCGTACTAATGATATATATGCGGTCTTTTTGCAATCTTTTGGGCAGAAGCGTAGATTTCTTCTTAGAAAGCCGAGTGTCGAATTGGCTTTCTTGGCAACGTTTGAGATGTGCGTGGTCCATTTTAGGTCTTCTGATATTTGTAAGCCTAGATATGGGTTGTGTTGGACTTGTTGTAGTACATGTCCGTCTAGGCTGTACATCTTCTGGCTTTTATTCTTAATGCTAAGTATATAGCACTTCTTTGCATTGAAGCGCATGCCCCAGTTTGTGGCCCATACTTCTAGGTTTTGGAGGTCTCGTTGTAGGAGTGTGTGGTCATGTTGACTATTTATGTTCCTGTACAGGAGGCAGTCATCTGCGAAAAGTCTGACAGATGATTGTACTGAATCTGGAAGGTCGTTTATGTGGCAGAGGAAGAGAAGGGGTCCTAGTACTGTACCTTGTGGTACACCGGAGTCAACTGAAGCTTCTTCTGATTCCTCCCCATCTACGACAGATTTCATTTTCCTTTGGGTTAGGAACATCTCCAACCATTTGTTTAGTGGTCCTCTTATACCGTATTCGTTCATTTTGTGCAGTAGTTTGTTGTGCGGCACAGTGTCAAACGCTTTGGAGAAGTCCAGTATAGCTACATCAATTTGTTTTCCTGCGTCGAAGGCTTTCATGAAGTCGTGTAGTGTGACTAGCAGTTGGGTTTCACAGGAATAGCCTGACCTGAAGCCATGGTTTAGTGATGTAAGTACTCTGTGCTTCTCTAGATGTTTGAGTATATGTCTACAGATTATATGTTCCAGTAGCTTGCATGGTACAGATGTTAAGGATACTGGTCTGTAGTTTTCTGGTGCATGTTTGTCTCCCTTTTTGAAGACACTTGATATGTTTGCATTTAACCAGTCTCTTGGTAATGTACCAGTGTTGATGGATTTTTGGAATATCATTGTAAGTCCAGGTGCTAGTTGTTTTGAGCATTCTTTCAATATACGGTTTGGTATGCCGTCTGGTCCTGATGCCTTGGATGTATTCAGTTTTTTCAGCAGCTTTTCGACTCCATCTGTATTTATGTATAAAGGAGGTATTGTGCTTTTTATGTGCTTTGATGTTGTTGGCAGAGTTTTGTCTTTATTTCTTGTAAATACTGAGCTGAATTGTTTGATCAGTAATTCTGCTTTTCCTTTGCTGTCATTGATTAGGTGGCCGTTGCTTTTAAGGGGTGCTATTCCTATGTTGTCCTGTTTCCTTGATTTTACATATTTCCAAAAAGGTTTTGAGTTGTTGTTTTCTAGCCCTTCTAGGATTGTGGTATTAATGTAGTTATACTCAGCTTTCCTGATTTGCCGCTTACATTCTTTTTGGAAGTGCCTGTAGTTGGTCCAGTTGTTGGTTTTCTTTGCCTGTTGGTATAGCCTTGTTTTCTTTTTAAACATTTTCCTGATTTTATGATTGATCCAGGGTAGACTGGTTTTAGATCGGATGAGTTTTGATGGTATATGGTTGTCAAGGTTAGAATAAAGGTCTGTCTTGAACTTGTCCCATAATTCCTGTACTGTGGCACCTGAATGATACATTTCAATGATGTTGGTTGAAAGGATAGTCAGGTCTTTGTGTAGATCTTCCCATTTTGCTTTGGAGTATATGTAGCATTTGCGTGGCTTCTTACTCTGATAATGTGGTTTTGTGTCGCAGTCTGTTACAATCATATCGTGGTCAGATATTCCTGGAGCATTAGAGGATGTTTTGATGAGTGACGGGTTTGAAGTCAGCACTATATCCAGTAAGTTATTGCCTCTTGTTGGTGTTTCATGTATCTGTGTTAGTGAGTGTGATATGATAACTTCCATTAGAGCTATTTGGATTTCCTTGTCTTGTGCATTTTGGTTTACTGACATGGTGTTCCAGTTTATGTCTGGGCAGTTGAAATCTCCAGTTAGCATGATGGTTTGATTTTTGTTTGAAATATGGTCTAATGATTTATCTAATTCCTTTATGTGTTCCATGTTTCTGTGTGGCATATAGAATGAGCCTATTGTGAGATCTTTTTTGTCTTTCATTTGTATCTTTACCCATTCTATCTCACATTTAGTTACAAACTCTGGTTTTTCAATTGCAATAATGTCGTTTTGTACAAGGATGAAAACACCTCCTCCCAGTGTACCTCGATCATTTCTGTAGGCTGTGTAGTTTTCTGGAAAAACTTCGCTAGATTTAATTGCATCTTTAGTTGGGTTTTTTCCAGGATGTTCACCTTTCAGCCAAGACTCTGTGCCGCAGATGATGTCAGGTTTGATGTAGTTGACTGCAGCTGAAAATTCAGATGTCTTGTCCTTGATGCTTCTACAGTTCAGTGTAAGGATTCTTAAGTTTTGTTTCTTTGGTATGTTGAATACGTTGCTGCTGTTTGTTCTGTTTTTGCTCTTATTTCCCTTTGATGTGTTGTTATTGATTGAATTATTTCCTTTTGGACTGCTGGTTTTAAGTGGACTGAATGCATTTGACGTAATTGATTCGAATGTGCTGTTGTGGGTTAAAGGATCATAATAGTTTGAAGTGTTCAATTCGTAACTGTGGAAAGTGAAAGTAGAAACGTTGATGCTTTCACATTTACAGCATAGCCATTGTACATTAGATCTTTGCAGTAGGTCGTAGTCTGCAGAACATAGTTCTATACATGTTTTGTGATGCCAGATGTTACAGTCATCACAGCATACTCCTTCGCAGTTCCATGTGACTGGGTGTTCACAAAGTCCACATGGGTAGATGCTTTGTTGTTTTGTTCTTGGTCCCGGGTTTTGCTCTATGTCCCCTGCAAGGAGGAGAATTAGTATTGCCATTGAATAGTTCTTATTTGGCTTAACTGGTAATGTCATCGGTTTACGGCCTGCTGATGACCATTTGTTGTTTAGTAGATTTGTAAGTAAGTGACGATGGTCCCATGATTTTTCATTGAAGATGGATTGCCCAATGTTATATATCAGGGTCACTGCTTCCCATGAACTAGGTAAGACGTAAAGACAAGTCATGTTAGAATATAGCGTTTTCACCACTATTTTTGCAGAAAGTTTGCAGTCACTTCGACACATTCAAGATGTTAAGTGATCAGCCATACTCAGTTCTATAAAGGACCGACCATTTAAATCTAAAACAGGGGGTGGCTTTTGTTTAAAATTCCGAAACAAACAACACTTATAATTTATGATCCTGAATTTTCACGAAAAAGATCAGTCCAAATAATTATGACGTCTGGCAAAGCTATTTTAATTTTTTTTTTCTGGGACGCCTTCCTACGTCTATGAGTGATACATCACTCAATAACAGCCTAGGTGCTCCTCAGGCATCTTCATCGCCTATGGCTAAGACTAAATCAAAACCGAAAGTCAAAACATCACAAAAAGCCACTACTAAAAATCAAAAACCTATCAGGATACTTAACATAAACTTTCAATCGATACGAAATAAAAAAGAAGATCTCAATCAGTTAATTGATTCATCTAAACCTGATATAATCATAGGCACTGAAACATGGCTAGACAAAAATATATCATCATATGAATTCTTTCCATCAGAACTATTTAATGTCTATAGATCAGACAGACCACCAAATAAAAATAACCAAAGTCATGGAGGTGTACTTATTGCTATTAATAAAGAACTTATAAGCACAGAAGTAAGCGAACTTAAAACTGACTGTGAAATAGTTTGGTCTCAAATAAACATGACTGGTAGTAAGAACTTGTTAAAAGGTGCATATTACAGACCACCATCAGATAAAGGAACATCTTTACAACAACTAGAACTATCACTTAGTAGAATCAACCAATCATCAAATACTAATATCATGATTGGTGGTGACTTTAACCTAGGCCATATTGACTGGTCTATACCTCAGGTCATACCGGGTAAACCGGACGCTGAACATCATAATAAACTTTTAGAATTACTAGAAAATTCTAACCTTCAACAAATAGTTAATACACCAACTAGAAAAGAAAGAATATTAGACTTAATCCTAGTTAACAATCCAACAACTGTTAACAAAGTAAACACACTTCCACCACTAGGACTAAGTGACCATGACATCGTCTACATAGAAATTGACACTTGGCTTCGTAAAATCAGACAACAACCTAGAAAAATACTCAAATACGACAAAGCGAACTGGGAAAACATAGAAGCAGACCTCCAAAAAACACTTGAAGAGCTTACTGTTATGAATAACAACAACAACAGTACTATAAACGAAATGTGGGATTTATTTAAAAACAACATCACAAAATCAATAGATACAAACATCCCACATAAAATGTTAACATATAAACACCGACTTCCCTGGGTGCACAACAAACTCAGAAAAATGATAAATAAAAAGAATAAATTGTACTCTAAAATGAAAAAGGACAAAAAGCATATACTTAAATATAAAAAACTTAAACA
Source organism: Mytilus galloprovincialis (assembly GCF_965363235.1). Lineage (NCBI taxonomy): Eukaryota > Metazoa > Mollusca > Bivalvia > Mytilida > Mytilidae > Mytilus > Mytilus galloprovincialis. Next base: position 67,335,462 of record NC_134850.1, on the reverse strand, counting down.
ACAAGTCCAACAAGAACAGAGACGTGCCTATTGTACATACATAGAAAAAATGATCCTTGACCTTCCAACAAATGACCCTGACCAAAGTTACAGCAACCAATCAAAACCGAAAAAACTCTTTTCTTACATTAAATCCATCATAACTGACAATAGTGGAGTTGCTCCCCTGAAAAAAGAGGGACAATTAACAACTGATACAAAACAAAAAGCCAACATTCTAAATGAGCAATTCCAATCAGTCTTTACCACCGAAACAGCAAGTAATATGCCTGATAAAGGACCAAGTCCTCATCCAGTCATTCCATCACTCACAATTACAACACCTGGCATACAAAAACTCTTAAACAACATCAATCCGCACAAAGCCACTGGCCCAGATAACATCAGCGGCAGAGTTCTAAAACAACTTCAAAACATAACGGCACCTATCCTCACCATTATTTTCCAGAAATCGCTTACATCTGGCTGTATACCATCTGACTGGAAACATGCAAATGTCGCACCAGCATACAAAAAAGGTGAAAAATACAACGCAGTTAACTACAGACCAATCTCTCTCACTTGTATCAGTTGCAAACTAATGGAACATGTCATAACAAAACATTTAATTAATCACTTAGAAAAAAACAATTTATTATACGACCTCCAGCACGGCTTCAGACACTCTAGATCATGTGAAACACAACTTCTATCTTTTATACAAGAACTGGCTTCAAATTCAGACAATAACACCCAAACAGACCTTGTAATTATGGACTTTGCCAAAGCCTTTGACAAAGTCCCACATCAAAGACTCTTATACAAACTACACTTCTATGGAATACAAAATGAAACACTTAACTGGATCTCTGCCTTTTTATCAAACCGCACACAAACAGTTGTCCTGGATGGAGAGTCATCAGACGTTGCTCCAGTTACTTCTGGTGTCCCACAGGGAACAGTTCTGGGTCCAGTGCTATTCCTGGTTTACATAAACGACCTACCAGAATATTTGAAAACCAGTAAACTCAGACTGTTCGCCGACGACAGCATCATTTACAAAAGCATCAAATCTAAAGAAGATTGTGATAGTCTTCAGGAAGATCTTGATGCTGCTGCAAAGTGGGAGGAAGACTGGCTGATGGCTTTCCATCCAGACAAATGTACAGTTCTCACAGCCTCAAATAAGAAAAATACAATTAAAAAAGACTACATTCTCCACAGTCATACACTAGAATCTGTCTCTGCAGCTAAATATCTTGGTATAACACTACAATCTGACCTAAAATGGAACCAGCACACAAACAACATCATTGGCAATGCAAATAAAAGTCTAGGATTTCTAAAAAGAAATCTAAAAACATCAATCACAAACATTAAGTCCCAGGCATACCTAGCACTTGTCCGACCAAAACTAGAATATGCTTGTTCGGTTTGGAACCCTCATACTGCTGAACAATGCAATAAACTTGAGATGGTTCAACGTCGGGCAGCTAGGTATGCCTGCAATCGTTACCACAACACCAGTAGCGTTACAGACATGCTCAATACCTTAAATTGGCCTACCTTACAACAACGCAGACTTAAAACTAGACTTATAATGTTCTATAAAATTGTTCACCATATTGTCGCCATACCATCAGATTTACTCATACCAACAGACAATAGAACAAGACAATTCCATCCACAAACTTACAGACACATACTTACATTTAAAGACTGTTACAAATATTCCTTTTTTCCATTTACTATTACACAATGGAATGTACTACCTCCAAAGGTAGTACTTTCTCCGACCTTAAATATTTTTAGAGAACAGTTGACACCTACTGTTCTCTACAATATAAAACAGTAAACCTAGTAGTTATGTAAATAGTTTTAACCACATGTCATGTTAGTATTTGTTTATTTTTGGCACTTTTCTTTTGTAAATATTTATTTATTATTATCCTACGCATGCGCAGCAGTTAGTAATCATCAAAAATCTGATGGATAACTGGATACCATAAGAAGAAGAAGAAGAAGTCTATGACGTCTGGCAAGGCTATTTTAATTTTTTTTTCTGGGACGATTTCCTATCACCATGATCACCAAGGATTTGTATTGTCTTACTATATAAATCCTTGCTATGACGTAGGAAGGCGTCCCAGAAAAAAATTAAAATAGCCTTGCCTTAGGAAGGTGTCCCAGAGAAAAAAATTAAAATAGCATTGCTAGACGTCATAATTATTTGGACTAGAAAAAGACTAATTTGATAGAGGATCTTTTCTGAGGTGGCATTATGCTGTATGAAAATATCTTTCATACAGAATAATAATGCCACCTCAAAGAATAATTAAATGTTCTGGCATGATCTCACCAACGTTATAAATCCTTATTCTTACTGAGAAAAATAAATCAAATCCCCCCTCCTCACCCCCGCATTTCAAGTTAAATGGTAACAGGACCGTTTCACTCTAGTTACATGCTTGCCCTGGCCTAGGTCAGTTTGCGGTGAGTTCGTTCCCCCATGGATTTCGTTTGCCTTAGGTTCGTTAGCAATTAAAAATACTTTAATATTGAAGTCTTAAATTTTTTCTAAAAACCCTGTGTTAGTTATATCTTTAAAGTCATAAGAAACCTCAAATTAAAAAAAAATCATGCATATGTTTTTTATAACTAAATGGATATAGTTATCATTATACAACTTATGTACATATACTTTTTTCTGAGGGAAATTCTGTAATTTGTCCACATTTAGAAGAAGTTTACTTATTATACCCCACGCAACGGGTTGCGGAGGGTATAATGTTTTTGACCCGTCCGTCCGTCAATCCGTCCGTCCGTTAGTCCGTCAGTCCTGTTTCTTGTCATCGCAACTCCTCTCAAACCACACAACAGAATTTCACGAAACCTTTTCAGATAATAAGGACATACTATGTAGTTGTGCATATCGACGGGAAATTGCTATTCAATTTTTTTTCTAGGAGTTACGCCCCTTTGAACTTGTTTACTTTAATGTACTACTGCAACAGTTCGTCATCGCAACTCCTCTCAAACCACACAACAGAATTTCACGAAACCTTTTCAGATAATAAGGACATACTATGTAGTTGTGCATATCGACGGGAAATTGCGATTCAATTTTTTTTCTAGGAGTTACGTCCCTTTGAACTTATTTACTTTAATGTACTACTGCAACAGTTTGTCATCGCAACTCCTCTCAAACCACACAACAGAATTTCATGAAACCTTTTCAGATAATAAGGACATACTACGTAGATGTGCATATCGACAGGAAATTACGATTCAATTTTTTTCCAGGAGTTACGCCCCTTTGAACATATTTGCCCAATATACTACTGCAACCTTTTGTCATCGCAACTCCTCTCAAACCACACAACAGTATTTCATGAAACCTTTTCAGATAATAAGGACATACTTTGTAGATGTGCATATCGACCGGAAATTATGATTCAATTTTTTTTCTAGGAGTTGCACCCCTTTGAACTTATTTGTTTCAATGTACTTCTGCAACAGTTTGTAATGGCAACTCCTCTGAAACCACACAACATAATTTCATAAAAACTTTGTAGATAATAAGGACAAACTATGTGCATATTGACAGGAAATTATGACTCAATTTTTTTTTCTTATACAATTTTTTTTTCTTACACATATTTTATTTCTCCAATGACAATGTGGGGACGTGGGGTATGTGAGCGTGCTCACTTAGGTTCTTTAATTTTTAATTGCTTGCTTCCAGGAAGCAATTCGCCGATATATTTTCCATATGCATAGTGACCTGAGCGTAACCCTCCTCGTAAAAATCCGGTGATCGCAATACGCAAGGGTCTGTCATTAAAATAAACAATTATCTAATTGTACATGTTAAAAACGTGCTCAATACCCATGCTTTTTGTTATTTGTTTACTATAAGGTAACACGATACCGAATGGCTTATCTCCCGATTTCCAAACTTTTTGGCATACGCGTTCTTTGCACCGAGTTACATCGAAATATGTAATAAAAAATGGGGGTCACCATTTTTGTTTTCTTGGTATTTTCATTGGAAAACGTCGATTTGGGCGACAAATTTACTTAATAGGTATATAGGGGAAATGCCTGTTTTTCGGCTAACCTTTTTATATTTTCCAATGGATGGCTATGTTCTTATATACGGAGAACAACAAAAAACTAACATAATATTCAAAATTACAAACTGAATTCATATATGTATAGAAAATCATATGTCACCATCCTTGTTTTTGAAATAAATGGCTTCAAAATTGATTGATACCCTTAGAATTTGACCGAAAACGTGTGACGTTATTGAATACAGAATGTAACGTTATTTTCCAGAGAAATGGAAAACACAAAATGTGTCGGGATCTGAAGGGTGTTTATTTTATTTTCGTTTCCCCTGTCAGGTTTCCGTAAATTTCCTAGTGATGAGATTCTACTGATATAATTTAATTCGTCCTACCCATAGAAATTTCACTAACATGAATTTAACATTAATCTCGTCTGATTTTAACGAGCATATTAAATACCTTCTTATTTTTGTAAAATTCGAGTGAAAATAACATAAAATGTTTTACGTGTGATTCATTTGAATTACTGAGTTTTTAACTCCATCTTTTATGACAATGGTGTTGTCATTGCTTCATCCATGTAGAAAAATAGTACTTTAAAAATTCGATTTAGTTGACAGTGATATAATTGCTCTGTTTTGGATGGTTGTTAAACGTTCAGTGGCAAATAGTTCATGCATGATAAATAAAATAACAAAACTCAAAGAAAAATTCAAAACTTTTCATGATTCTTGACTTGCTACGTACATGTGTATAGTGTACTTTGCGTGGTGTAAATGTGCGAGTTGCTTGCTAAGCAAGTCGGACAAACATTGCAAACTGTATGCAAAATTTCACTATTAGTTCAACAGTCTGGCATTTGTGGAAAATTATTTTATAAAACAAATCTTGAGATTATATATGCATTCTTTATAAGTAAAACAAACTGCAAAACATAAAAGCTCAAGCTTGAAATTCCACATGCAGGAGATGTTATCCGGAGTCTGTACTGGGCGGGCCTTTATAATCTATCAAAATGCCTAATCAGGCAACCTGTCATGAACAAAAAAAAAATTAAGAAAATCCAGACGGTATGCGTACCTTTAAAAAACAGGTGCACAATTTAAACCTGAAGCAAAAAGACTATCAAGTGTGGGATTGACGGTCGAATTTACACGGGTGAAACAATATGATGTTGCGTGCTCTATTAGTTTCAAGTGGCGATTTTGAATTGTAGGATTGATTGCTGGTAACTTTACGTCCAGTGGCAAATATTTTATGCATGTTCAAGACGCAGTTTACAATAAATGATACATCCCGCACAGCCAAATGGACGCCTCACTTTGGAAGCATTTTACTGCCGGTCGGAAGAAGACCAAGTGACCATATTTTTATCCCTATTCACCCTAGGCCTTGGGGTGTAAATTGTAGGATATAAACAAAATATAAAATTATGTGCAATATACATTGTCAGAATTATAAAAGGTTTTTGCACTCGCTACGAAACAAGTGGAAAGCTCGGCGAGTCTCGCTTTCCATCGTGTTTCTAAAACTCATGCTAATACATTTTATACTAGTATTACAATATGCATACATGTATATGATTTTTTTTTATATAAAATTGAGAATGGAAATGGGGAATGTGTCAAAGAGACAACAACCCGACCAAATAAAAAAACCAACAGCAGAAGGTCACCAACAGGTCTTCAATGTAGCGAGAAATTCCCGCACCCGGAGGCGTCCTTCAGCTGGCCCCTAAACAAATATATACTAGTTCAGTGATAATGAACGCCATACTAATTTCCAAATTGTACACAAGTAACTAAAATTAAAATAATGCAAGACTAACAAAGGCCAGAGGCTCCTGACTTGGGAGATGCGCAAAAATGCGGCGGGGTTAAACATGTTTGTGAGATCTCAACCCTAATAAATATGTATATATTTGTGCATGCTTGCTTGTTCTAAAAACTTGTTCTTCTTTTGCATGCTTGTTCTAAAAACTCCTTTCAATACTATGAAACTCCTCGGACTTTTCCAGACGACAAGGCAGCAATCATTTGATTTTCGGGGAGGGTGGGGGGGGGGGGGGTGTTTTTGACCCTGAGAAAAAAAAATTGTTTGTTTCACCCTCAGCTGCAACTATATGTAATGCTAAAATTGAAAGAAAAAAATTGTTTTCGACTTGTCGCCAAAAAAATAGATTGTCTTTCGCCAAAGCCGATAAAAGAAGTTTGTTTAGAAAAAAATCCATAGCCACCCCCCCCCCCCCCCCGAAAATCAAATGGTTGCTACCTAAGTATGTGAGCAATATGTCCCTCAGGGCCTAAAAAGGCAACTATGTTAATTCTCTTTCAGTCGCGTTGTCTCCAAACTTGTACATGTACACTATTTGCACCTCAAATCACACAAAAAAAAAACACACTACCACCAAATACCCATGCAAGCGTAATTAACACGAAAATGAAATCTAAAGGATTTCAAGATTTAGCTATTTCAGTCTCTTTTTTCCGTTTGAATAATAATTAGTCAGTCGTTTGATTGTAAATTTGGAGAGAAAAAAATTGTAACGAAACCAGTCTGACTATAGCCAGTCCCGACTATCAACTTGCGTTTATTGGCGCAAGTAGCAACTTGGGGATGGCTTTAATCATACTGTAACGAGACCTGCTTTTTTCATTTTATTTTTGCCGAATCAAGTTCCCATGTATTTCTCAGCCTACGTTAACTTTTTGGGGCTTCATTCCGATGTTGCTGTATATCCCGTGTAGACTTGGTCTATAGCATTACAAATCTAGCACTTTATTTTCAAAATAATTCCGAAACGATATTGGATCTACTCTGTACAGAATAATGAATTTCAGAGACCTTTTATACTGGGACATAGAGAAAGATATATATTCGGCAAAATAACCAAGTAAACCCCTTTCTTAAAGGAGAAGGAAACCAAAAAAAAAATGGATAAATTAATAGAAAATTATTATATTAATATATTTGTAACAACGTTTGTGTTAAAAAAGTGTACCGTTATGAAATAAATCAATATTTTACAATTATCAATTTTGAAATTCCCGCCTCCATACAAACAAACTATTTTTGTATGCGTTGCAAAGTCTGCTTGTATTGTGCATTATCGCCTAATTCTATCCGTATTGTCATCCAGATAAATTTCATTTTTCCATTTTTCCAGAGCGGTGTTTTAGACGACCATTTTAACAAGAATTAATAGATGTACCAACAATGCCCCGTGTTTTTTTACACATCATCCTAAGTTTCTATAGATTATATTTCTACTTTCAAAACAAAATTTCATGGTTAATCATGATCAAGAAAAAGTATTTATTGCAAACATATACCAAGAATAAAGACTTGTGATAAAACTCAGTCTATTATATGTAGATAATCGTTCAGATGCTTAAATTTTAAAGAAACAGAATATTTAAAAGTAAAGTAATACATTTTTAAAGATTTTAAAACAATGAGCAATAATAAAAAAAATTATTAACATTTTCTTCATCGGTCAGGCCATAAGTCTTTGATCCATCAAGTATCCAGAAAAAGTTACCATTAAAAATGTCACATAAATACCCAATATTTTTTTTTTAATTTTATCACTTTGTGATTGCAAATACTGATTCATTGGCTTGAATGTGTGAACGTTATTCGATAACGTCAGGAACGATAACTCGTGGCGTAACGTCATTCGGTATCGTGTTACCATAAGGTGACAATCGGTAAACTTCGGCTTTAAAACACGGCATTTAGTGAGCAGCCATATTTGTTAAATCATAACAGACAGAGAGAAAAAAAATTGACGATTATACGATATATTTGCGTAAAAAATTACAAAATCGTGCACCATGCATTCCATGTGCACAGAGTTCTAAGTTTATGATATATACATGCATTGGTTCAAGAATTGGATAAACATTATTTTTCACCACTCACTGGTTTCATATGACTTTAAGATCACCCTCTGTGTTTAAAAGCAGATTTATCTCATTTGGAAAGGAATATGAAAGAAAAAAATTATACATTTTTAATTTGTCTTATTATAATTAAAAAAATTATCAAACAAAGGAATCTTAAATTATTGATAATCCCTGAAATAATATTAGGGAGTTTGTAGAATAATCATTCAAATGTTCAGTGAGTGTAAAATCAGTCATTTTCAGGGATTATATATAATTACTAATGATTTCAGTGATTCTACATATTCCCTGAAAAATCAGGGATTCTACATAATCCCTGATTATATAAATTCACTGTAACATAAATATACATAGACATGATAGATATAGGAAGATGTGGTATGAGTGCCAATTAGACAACTCTCCATCCAAATAACAATTTATAAAACTAAACCATTATAGGTCAAGGTACGGCCTTCAACATGGAGCCTTGGCTCACATGGAACAGCAAGCTATAAAGGGCACCAAAAATTAGTAATGTAAAACCATGTATATATGAAGAGGAAATACATGGTGTCTGTTCTCTCTGAGTTAATGAATAAAATGTATAAATGTAAGCAAATACAGAACGTGATAAGTCAAGGCACACCTTGATTTAAAGTCTCAATACAGTAAAACAAATTTATGAAGGAAAAAAAAATCACAAAGCACACAAACGTATATACATGTAAAACAATTGAGACATGTTAGACAATACAATAAAATTGTATCACAGTGATTATATAACTTACAGATAAATTAAATGATAGAAAATATACAGCAAAAACAAGAGAAAAAGTTGGTGAAATTTCCAACAAACAATAAAATATATGAAACATGTATGAAAAATCAGCGTGAACAGACCTAGGACGAAATAGGACGAACAAGAAGTAGAGTGAACAGGTCCTAGGGCAACGTGAATTAGAGCAAACAGACCCGGATTCAAGTTCAAATAAAGGACCGACCATTTAACTTCAGGGGGCCTTGTCCGGAAATAAATATTTATAATATCCTGAAATTTGAGGGAAAAAATTATTTGTCCAGGAAGGGTGGAATAAACTGATCTCAACATGCTCAAAGAGAAAATTTGGCCTCCAAGGTACAGACCATTTAATTTTTTCTTAGATAAAATTATCCTGGCCGTAAGTTTGCCGAAAAAAAAATCTGGGTCCACATGAAAAGACAACCAATCCCCCCCTGAAAAATCAAATGGTCCATGCAACAGTTCTGCCCTTATCCAAAATAGCTGGATTAACTGTAAATTCCTGTATCTTGAGAACAAAATGCTTTGTTTCGATGTGTGCAAAAAATAAATAAAATTTCACGCACTGAAATTTTCTGAATCAACAGAGTATTATTTGCCTACGGTCCTTTCTGTCCAGATTTTACACACAGACAGTTAGTGTGCATTCATTGTGACATGTCCACGTTCTATGTGCCATCCCGGTTCCGTCAATAACTGAAAGCAGAGGACTCCCTAGATCCACATTCTCACTACTGACCTACAGAACTAGAACTCTGTGATATGGATATTGCGGTTCCGTGTGCCAGGATACCCGGCGTGAATATGAAATAGTCTGAAGTACATGTAAGCATGTTTAATTCAGGCCTGGTTGAGTATTACTTAATCAGCCATAACCCTAAAACTAAAGTAAAGTTTTCCATACGATTATCTGTTTCTCAAATGGGGAACATCTTTTCTCCCATTCTTGGCGAATTTCCATATTTCTGCGCAGCGGTCTGATTTAATATTATTTAATTGAATTCAAAGGTATGTGTTTTCTCCGTGGAAGAGTTGTTGCCCCTGATAAGCGTTATTTATCGATTTTTTTAAATTTGATTGTTTTTATTTATTGACTACTGCCCTGGATTTTTGCTCATCAGTTCGGTAATTTTGTTATTACTCTTGATTTGTAATGATCATATTGAAATTTGTCTTTGTTTTACAGAAAGAAATGGATGACTACTGTGAAGTGATTCAGTTTCTAACAGATCGACATGCATCAGATGAATCAATACAAAAAATTAGAGAAGAGAAGGTACATTATCATTATTACATGTATATTCACATTTTAATACACAATACTACATTATAATGCCAGGTTTTGACATTAATGTACTGTCATGACTATAATAACATGTACACTGTGCTTAAACGACTTAAGTTACCCACAGCCCAAGATGGAGATGCCTTTCGTCAGTAAGAAATTTGTCTTCTATATGATAACAATACCATGAATGAATGCATCACTTAAAACACTCAAATTGAAAAGTTGTATCAATCGTTTAGGGAAACTCCTTATCTTAACAGGTGATTAAATACTAAAAAATAAACAATCACAGCACGAGTTTCGAAAACACTTACATATGACTTAGGCTGTCTGCAACTTCAAAAAAACTTGTCCTAAATCTTTTCATTTTACCAATAGGGATGTCCGTAACATTCAAAGAATCGATATACGTGGATATAAAGTTAAAACATAAAATTGAGAATATATAATCAGAAATGTAGTAGATTTCTAGTATGATATAATTCATTGTATTGATGAAAGACAAACTCGGGATTATAATTTGAAAAAAATAATGATAAATCCGTAAAACTCTGATATGATTTTGTATACTGGCTACCCCAGGATAGCTACTGGATATGTTCTCTTTTCTCTTGGTTATTTTGATCCATATCGTAATAATGTATAAAAAAAAGTCACATGACAATTATTAAAGGTTCAGCCATAAAGAGTATATTCAAAAGACACTCATTTCCACTAATTAGAAACAAAAACAATTTATATATTAATAATCTCTGATACTATACAGAGGAAAAATACAAAACATACTAGGAAACATTCATAAAACAACCATTACACTATAACTAACTAGCGGGATGTATAAATACCGAGCCGCGTCAAAGAGTAATCACCAAAATAAACATTAAAAAAAGAAAGAGAGGGGTGAGTAAATAAACAGACAACTAAACTCCAAAATGTAAAACAGCATGACAAAGCCATGGTCCAAAGCGAAAAACGGTTACAAGACACACAGTAATCAATAAAAGTGAAAACACAGACAAAAATGGCCAGGATCAAGTTCCACAAACCCTTACAAAAAAAAAGTATGATGATATTTATAATTCAATCACATTTGGTGGAGAATGACCATTATAAACAGCCGTGAAGGTTACAAATAAGGGGTTTCATAGTGTTTATTATCCTTTAATTGTTGAAATTATAACTCTTAAAATTTTGAAATCAAAAGTTACCCACGTCTGAAAATAAAGTTACAGACAGTCTGCTGAGATTCGATAAAAAAAGTTAGGGATGTCATGCATTTTTTAAAGTCGGCCTTGCGCTTTAGTGAACTCTAAATTAACAAGTAAATGGTAATTGTAAGTGATTTCGTTATTCAAGAATCCTATAAATATTTACATACTGCATGAAAAACGTTGCAAAAGGTAGATTTTGTATGAATTAGATATCAACGAGTTAAAAGAGTCCGCCATCTTTTGCTGTGGGTAACATTAAGCTCAGTGATGTATATGTTACCTCCTGTAACAGTCACTGTACATGTATGTTGTTGATAAACTAACATTAATCAGGCGGTTAGTTTTTTCGTTTGAATTGTTTTACATGTCCTTTAGGGGCCTTTATAGCTGACTATGCGGTACAGGCTTTGCTCATTGTATGAGGCCGTACGGTGACCTATAGTGATTAACTTCTGTGTCAGTCATTTGGTCTCTTGTGAAGAGTTGTCTCATTGACAATAACACCACACTTTCTTTTTTATATGTAAGGCCTGAGGTGGAGAGCTGAATTAAATGTATAGAGTAAATACAGGGTCAGTAACATAGAGTGATTGTTATCGACATCATTATGTCCATTTTGTTTATCTGTTATCAAAAGTATGAAGCCACTAAAGGGATTTTGACGAAACATTGCCATAATCCTCTTTATGGTATATCTTCTTAAAAAATTGTGTCACACATAGCCATTTTCCGAAAAACATGGCTGCCGTTACTAAAAAATAGACCTTGGATCGACTTTGGGCCGGATTGACTTGGGGCCGGATCGGTTTGGGGCCGGAACGACCGGATACCGATGTGGACAGCCTATTTGGCCATATCTTGGACTATTATACTAAAAAATAAAAAAATGCTTATCCAAGCAATCACCTATGAATATGACTTTACAACAAACCGAACTTGCGTATCTCTTTTCAATCAAAAGTTATGACATTTTATGAATCGTACTTTAATTAATACCGTCTTCGGTTAACCTTCGTATGTCCATCTTTTGCTATCGTATATACTTTCGGCACCCTCGTATAGACTTCGTTATTCATCGTACTTGCTTCGGTCACTTTTGGGTATTTTAAAGAGATCGGGACCAACTTCGTACGAACTTACAATTTTCGCATTCGGGTGTCCATCGTATATAAAAACAGTGTGACGCGGGCATAAGTGAATTGTTATTTTAATTGTTATACATTCAAATTGCTAAATGAACACCCTAAGGGGTCATGCCATTTACATTTATAGAATTGAAAGGGAAGATTAGTGTTACATAAACAAATCTGTGTTCTAATCTGAATAATTACTTATTAATTAGTGACGTTACATATACATACATTTTAGAACATAGTAAAGTGCTTTCGACCAATGAAATGCAAGGATTTTCACCCTCTTAATAGTGAAGAATGACACAAAACATGTTCTTATTTAGTGATTATCTTATTGTTATGCTCTGAATTACAAAGGGCCAATTAGTGTTGCCAATATTGCCTAGAGGCAATTCGCAAGGACAGTATACTGAAAAAATAGTTATGACCCCAGGCTTTTTAATCAAGATTCAATTATTTGTATAAATTTAACTGTAATAAATATTCTTTAATACACAAGCAGTTCAAATTTCTAAACAATATCTTTTTCCATTTTTGAAAATGACAACTTTGTTTATACAATTTTTTTATTGTCATGGTACTATTATCGTTTTCTTTGTCTTCGAAACTGTGCTGGTTACTTTTGGCAATGGACAAGTCATTTTCTTGCTTAACGTTTTTGCTTGTGGGTACTGGAGGCTGTAATGCCTTGCTTACATTATCCTGTAATGTTTCTAACGGGCGTTTATATGTGTCGACGGCCGTTGATCGGTGACCACTTCTTGATTTTACAGTTGAATCGGAAAATCCGGCATTGAAAAGTGTGGTGCAGCATGTAACTTTCCCAGAATGGTTGGTGATATTACGATCAGTAGTTGAAATTCCCGCAGCCTTAAATAATTCCTTCATTTTGCTAGACAATGTGTTAATACCAATCGGCTGGACGCTAAAGCGAATAGAACCATCGTTAGCTTTATGTGGTAGCGGTTTACGGTAAAACCTACCTTCACGTGGAATAAGTGACAAGTATTTCTCATAAATTGTAACTAGGCATCTTGGGTTTGTTGGGTCACTTTTCTGAGTTATGCGTTTGACATCAACGTTTCTGTTATTCAGGCCACCTTGTACATTCTTACACAGCCTCCCGGTATAATGGAGTAATTTATTACCAATTGTGTCCACAGAAATTCGAAATTGACTAGCATCAAGTTGTTTGTGTTCATCTAAAGCACGAAATCCAAATAACTTGCAGTTGTAGAAAAAAACTATATTGGTTAGCCCATTTGAAGTGTTACAATTAAAAACTCCACTATCCCACATGGCCTCCTCGTCTGTTGTTAATATAGGGTCTGCCCTTTTTACGTTAGTTCCAATACCATTATTGGTTAGTTCTTTCATTCGACTGTCAAGACATTTTCTAAAAAACGCAAATGTAGATGAATCCTTTTCAAAGAGGCTCACGTCATTTCTGTTACAATCTGTTCTCAGATACCTACAAAAAGTTGTGGTTTTACTCTTTGTTTTAATACATATAAAGACTTATAAAGGATTAGTAGAACTTTTTTAAAGATGAATTGGTTGAAGAAGAAATTATTTTTCAGAAAAGTAAAATAACCGACGACGAATTGCAATACAGTGAAACCTGTCTAGTACGACCTCCTTGGTACTTCAATTTTTTGTTAGATTTTGTTAGATGTTCGGTTTAACAGATTCACATCGCATAAAATTTTATATGACTGGACTTAGGATCATATATGTTAAGTTTAGGTGGGTTTTCGATTCATTCAAGGTTCTGTTTACACTGGTTTCATTGTAGTTTAAAAACGTAGTTAAAATTGAGATTAAAATTGTCATTCGTGTTTTTTTAAACGCGAGTTTTATCTCCCGAGCGAGGGGGTGGGAGACGACCCCAGAAGACAAGAAATGTATACATGTATGAGTTTGCTTTCCAAAATTGGCCGAATGAGTTGAATATACAGCTTTTTAGTAAATCAATACAAAATGAAATTAGCCATGTTAAAACTAGACTAATTTAAACTGTAATAGTATGTCTTAGAATTAATTATTGTTTGTTTGCTGTCTCTTCACGAATACATCATATCTCAATTATCTATTAAAAACAGTAAATTGAAAGTATAGGTTGAGACAATTTAAGCATATTCGGAAATAATAACATTGGGATACATAATTATTGGCAAGCAGAATAAAATTATTAGAATATCCGAAAAATAACTGTCAAATTATTTTATTGTATTTTTTTTTATCCATAATAGTAGTTTTAAAATAACACCTTTTTATAATATATTTTTTGGTTGAAGGGTTTGGGGTATATAAATGGTATCGAATAGAGAAAAAAACACACATAAGGAAAGGATTTTACCTTAAAAAAAACAAGGGAACACCCTTTTGATTTTTGGAGGTTTGGGGGAGGGGAGGGGGAGGGGAAGATATTTTAAGTAAAAAAATACGATCGAACATTTTAGGAAAAAAATGCAGAATGAGCAGTGTTATAAAATCAAACTGGTAGGATGAATATGACAGGCTTGTCCTTTTTGACAGTACTTGTAAACGAAAATGCAGGAGAAAGGTTTTCTGATGTGCTCAATTGATTTTTTTTATAAGCCCCCTGCCTAGAATTCCTGCCTCAAATGTTGCATCCACAAAACAAGTTACGATACATTTTAAAAGTAAACTATTTTTAAGGAGAGGGGCTAAAATCAAATGTAAAAGGACAGGTGAAACCTTTTGCAAAAAAAAGCAGTATGACCCATGACAAAAAGTAAAAAAAAAGGCAAGATATATATGACACAGTAAATGTAAAATGAGGATTCAGGTAAAAGTTCGTCTCCAATATGTATTGAAAAACCCAGAATGCAAACCCCCCTTTTCCCCTCGAAATCAAATGTTTGCTCCCTTAAAACAAGTAAACGAACGTATTTCAACAGTTGTTGCCCCCCCCCCCCCCTTTTCCACCAACCCGTTTAACTATACCGAACTCCAAGACAGCGGTTACAAAAACAAATATCAAAATCAACACAAATGTAATTCATAAAATTACATTTTCATAGTTTTAGTACAATGTAACATCTACATCAAACGCTATATACTGTATTGTGGAAGCTGTGGACTACAATTCCAATAAAATGTTGATTTTGATGATTTTACTTGTAACGGCTGTCCTGGTGTTATATATATTGAAATTTAAAATTTGTAACTTACCTTTGAATGCCTGATGCTAACTGGACCAATGAATTTGGTGGATAAGGACTGGTATCAACACGTCTACATTCTTGTATAAAGTGTGCCATCCAATAGTTTAAAAGTTCATTTGAGAGTAAATTCGGATCACTTGGTATTGCATTACCACCATCAGTTATTGTTTCTTGATACAAATTTCTTTCTAAAGTCCACGCAACCCAGACGCCTAAAGCCCACTTGTTGTTATTTCTAGTCTTTTTCGGAATAGCTTTAAGAATTCTCTCTTGTAAGTCTGAATCCGACAATGGAACAGAAAATCTACGCGGGGCCGCAGCCTCACACACGACCGGCTTGTTTTCATATTTTACAAGGTCCTGAGTAGGTAAAAGCATTATTCTCGGACACTTCTTCTTTTAATTCAAAAGTTCCAATTCCAACAAGTTGATTCATTTTAGACTTAAAGATGCATACATGTTACTGACTTGAAAATAATAATACTTTTATTAGAAGTGGGACATTTAAAGACGTATCGTATCCGTATCTGATACGTTGACGTATCTGAGAAAATATCTATGTGTTATTGTTTAATAGATTATTTTCAGGTTTAAATATGTGTTTTTCTATGTTAGACATCTTTCTTTCATTGATAACCATCGATACACTTTTTTTTTTAAACATGATAGTTTTCAATTTATGAATACTCGTTTATATCTAAACACTTGATATTTAAACCATCGCCACTTCTCCGTCGTGAATTTAAGATTTGTGAGTCCTTCTGTAGCCATGTGTATTACGAAATTGTGCAATAGAATTAAAACAGCAATGGTACAACAGAGATTTGCCATATTGTGCATATATACAAAGGAAACTTCGTTCAGAAAATCAGGACTTTGTGGCAAATACAGTTCTACAGACTTGAATAAAGGGATTTTAATCATAAAAACATAGTTCACTTTCTTCGTAATGTGCTAGCGTTTTTTGTTAACAAAAAGTCATTAACAACTATATTCAAAAACAAAACTCATATTAAGTCACTTAAGTCGAGTGTACCCGAGAAAGGTGTACTTCGCCACATATTTGAATAAAGGTGGCCTGCTAATTTATAAATTTATAATTATTGGTATCAGTAACAATTCGACTCATATGATGTGGATGATTCAATTCCCTTTTATTAGCAAGTATGTCAGGGGCGTAGCTGCCGTTAGTCACTTTAGGCACGTGCCTACACATAATTTTTTCACAAATATTTTTTTTTAATAATAAACAACGTTATCTGTAAATGAAGTTGTCAAAACTTTTTAATTATCGAATGTCATGTGTACACTAGTCTCTCGTCCTTGGTGAATGGAATATTGGATAGAATAGAATAATTTTACGATTTTATCTTATATAGAAACTATAAATTAGAACTTTGGTTTAGATAATTTCACGTCTAGACTATCAACAAAACTTGAATGAACCTCAACTTAGACACATAAGTTTTATAATTAGTTGTTGTTAGTTTTCAACTATCTTTCCACTTTGTCTTCTTCCGACTTGCCAATGTTGGTCGTCCGTTTGGCTGTGCAGGATGTATAAATACGCAGTCACGTCTGGCAGTCAGAATGGGGACATTAAATCAGATGGGCTTGAATGCATATTGTAAATATTTTTTTATACCACGAATTGTACTGCTTTATTTAATTCACCAGTCAGATGTTATGGTACATTATTCATAATTCTTCGAACTTTTCATCATATATATTATAATTATCATGATTAAATAACCAGTAAATTTAATATTTTTGTACATAAAATTTTGCAGCTAAAACGCTGAAAACCTTTTTCCGTTGGAAGCTCCCCTGAACCCCGCCTACCAGGGCTATGCCCTGGACCTGCTGGGGGCCTTAACTGCAGCCCCCAGACCCCCTGCCGATTGGTGCCTACAGTTGACTGAATACCTAGCTACGCCCCTGTATGTGCATGAATATTGTTAACGTTAACTTTATTTGTTTTATAATTCAACTTCACGCCTGGGTAGTTCTAATAATTTAAATATCGAGCTTCAAAACATAATACAAGTATATAGATTGGCATGAAAATCACGTTATTGTTATGTGTATGAATGTAAGCTTCTGTTGTCGTCCGTGCAATGTTTTTATAATTGTATTATAGGAACTGTAAATATAGTAGAAACATCACGTATATGCAGATCCAGAGGGGGGGGGGGGGGGGCTTTCGTGGGAAAAATTTGGTTGATTATATAGGGAATCACTGAAGCATGACTGGAGCGGCCCCCCCTTAGGATAAGTTCTGGATCCGCCACTGTGACACGTTCAGGGCAATACGTATAATTAAGTCCAGATTTTGACTTACAAGAAGCAAGTACATGTATGCAAGGATTTGTATAGTCTATACAAATCCCTGATGTATGCAAATACAAATGATACATAAATTGCACAATAATTCAACATTATTAAACGAACAGTTTATTTATTAAAGATTAAAGAGATCAAAAATTTGCATCGCCCTTTCCTTTTCCCCATCTCTTTTCCCTTTCTCGATTACTTTTTAAGCACGTAAAACATCAATTGAATAATAATCAATATATATACGTTTAGATACGTCAACGTATTAGATACGGATGCGATACGTCTTTAAATGTCCCACTTCTAATAGTCATTAGAGCAAGACAGTTAGCTAGAGGGGTTATTTGTTTGGCCATATTTTCAAGAACTGTGTTCATGTATACCATTTAACACAGTACATATAATTAATCAAGAATAGAGTTTATATGTTCTAAGTTTGTAAGAACATGATAACCCTCTTCTTCATGATAAGTACTCGCTAACGCTCGTACTTAACCATGAAGAAGAGGATTATCATGTTCTTACATATACTAAATGTATTTTTTTTCTTACTTCTTAATAAGAGTTGTACTTATTTGAAAAAACAAGAATGTGTTATATTAGGGGTAATAGACCTGTAAATGTCAGTTTTCCCAACTGAAATTATTTCTACAATTATAGCTTTTCTCTCTGGTCAATACTTATAGCTTAATATAGGGGTAAATTTATATCGCCCCGGTTATTATCCCAAGACTCCATTATCAGCCTGAGACGTAGTCGAGGGCCGATATGGGAAGAGAGATGATAGTCGTGCTGATATGGATTTACCCATATATTAATCTATTCATCATATTCTTCCGACAATAAGGTAGAATAACATTGGAAGCTGATATGGATTTTCTGCCCTGGTTGATACGGCCATATTAGCCTGGGTAGTGACGTCATTGGGCTGGTACAGGGTTATCAGTCCAGGTTTTGCAAATACGGCTTGTCTCCTTCCAATCGTTACACATGTGCAAAAAGCACTGTATAAGGCATGACGTATATGATGAGAGATTGTATCTGCCTGACAAATGAATATCAACACTTGTTACAGGCCAAAGTCCAATGTTGATATACATATGGCATTTGGATATTATAACCTTGTATTGACCTGAGAGGAAAACTACAATGGTTATATTATCAATAAAAAATAACAAATCTTAGATTGCTCAACTATTTATGGTAACATACTGCATCGATTGTTCAATTTGATTATGTATTATGTTTTTGCTCACCTGGAGCAAAGGGTCATCATGGTCATGTGAGCTATCACGCTACCATCATTTGTCATCTGTCATAGATTAGATTACCGGTAATGATATATTACATTGTCCCATGGAAGACTTCCATGATTGTCCTATCAAAATCTTTGTCACAAAACAAATGCTCTGGTATCATTTGTCCAGTAACTCACACTTACACAACCACTATAACAGTTTAAGGTGCTGGCTCATACATGCAATAATTCTATTATTTTTTTTATAATTTTGTAGGTCGATCCCCAGACTTTGCTGGACATGACTGATACCGACCTGCACAAGTTCCTTATGATAAGTTATGGAGATATCCATGCAGCAAAACGTCATTTTAAGACAAAAGTACAAAATGTTAAAAAAAATCAAAGAACAGAAGGTCTGTTCCATAAATTTAGGAAAAAAATGGGACGCAAAGTGAAACATGATAAGTCATCAGACAGTGACCACAATGTCAGTGAGGAAGACAGCAAATGTTCCTATGAAAAAAAGAACAAAAGAAAGAAAAAAGAAAAAAATGCCCATGAAGAGGACACAAGACCCACTAACAGAAGTGAAAAGCTCAAAGGAAATGACAATGCCAAAAAGCACGAGAGGAAGATTGAAATTGGGTGGTTTGATTACGATTACAGAAGTAGTGAATATCGTCAAGTCAGGACACCAAATGGTGGAGGCGCAAGATACATCAATGCACCTAAGACCTGGAGGCAGGATGATATCCTGCAACATGGGAAGAAGGTATTTTTCCTGAATGGCAAATCGAAAAGAGGAAAAGTAACAGAATTTCAATATGAAGTCAGAAATTTTATGGGAGACAGAATGGACAATGATTGCACTATTGCAGACCTATATACTTTGACAGGATCAAAACTTCTACGATTTTACATATACAGCAAGAAGTTACCAACAACTGCTGTGGGCTGTTCTGAAATGGAATCTCCATCTGATGATAGTTTACCTGATCCCAAATTACTACAAGTAAATAAACACGTTTCAACTGCAGCTGCAGGCAAAGGCGCTAACTTATCTTCTGATAAATTTAATCCATCAAATGATTCACCTTCAGAGACTTCATCAGTAACTCCACAAACAGTCCAGCTAAGAGTTAATGAAGATGATACTTTTGTCATTTCTGGTCAACCTTCTGGCAATCATATGATGCTGGTGGCATTGAATCCATATGTAGATATAGTGCCACATGATATATCAGTTGACAGTTATAATGAAACATTGCCGCTAAATTTGCCAGTAAGTCCAATTGAAAATGATGATGAATCATCAAATGATTCAGTTCAGAATTTGTTTAACTTTGTAGAGGACCGTGTTGAGACACCATCCCAACTGATTCCTTCAAATGAGCCACAAGATTTGATAATCTCTTTAAATGAGCCGCCCCTCCAACAGCCCATTCCAAATGAACCACTGGTTGTGCCTAATATATTACTATATTCGGACGAGGAACATACCAAGAGAGTGATTAAGATTCATAAAAGCAACACATTTTGTGAGTTGATAGACTTATTTCGGGACAAAACTCTAGATCTTGGACAATGTGAAGTAATAAGGATTATGGATAATGGGAAAGAGGAAGCAGGGGAAGGGATTGGTATTCTCAGAGACATATTAACTGATTTTTGGGACACATTTTATTTGAGATGTTGCGAGGGTAATTCTACAAAAGTCCCTATATTACGTCATGACATGCAACGTGAACATTGGGAGTCAGTAGCCTCTATTATTTGTAATGGGCTTCAATTTGGATATTTTCCAATCAAAATAAGTTTGGCAATTTTTGAAGATGCTATGTATGGGAAAACAGAAGTAGATTTGGTTGAAACCTTCCTACAGTATATACCTTACCCAGATAAAGTGACTATTCAGTATGCTTTAGAAGGATTTAATGTTGAAATTGGAGAGCTGATTGATGTGCTGGAGGTCTATAATTGCAAAAAGTACCCAACTGCAGAAAATATTAAACGTTTGATAGAAGAAATAGCGCATAAAGAAATTTTACAAGAACCAAAATTTGTGATTGAATGTTGGAAAGATATATTCCGTAATAAACTTTCAGTGAACAGAAAAGAATTGGTCCAACTATATGAAAACAAGAACCCAACAGTTGCAAAAGTGTTGAAACTTCTAAAGTTTCCTGATGTTCTTGAACTCAAAGAACAGATTGTGGCTGGTTATCTTAAAAAGTTTATAAAAAGTTTAGACGAGAAAGGACTTCAAAACTTTATGCGTTTTTGTACTGGATCAAACCTCATGTGTTACCAATTAAATGTAGCATTTAGTATGCTTTCAGGTTTTGAGAGGAGACCCACAGCTCAGACTTGTGGGAATATGCTACAACTGCCATCTTGTTATGAGTCTGTTGCTGACCTCAGAGAAGACTTTATGAACATATTCAAAACAAACATGTGGGAGATGGATTATGTTTAGTCACTTCTTTGATTGAAGTTTGGACATTCCTTTCTTTTGCCTTTATCACTTACATTCAATAAGTTGGTATTGTATGATTTCATGTAATGATTCAAAGAAGAATCGACAAAATGTAAATTTGTCAGGGACTAAATGCACATTGTTTTAAGATTGCATTGTATGATTTCATGTACTGATTCAAAGAAGAATCAACAAAATGTAAATTTGTCAGGGACTAAATGCACATTGTTTAACCATGCTTACATCAATGCTAGATCACTGCAGCATCCTTTGAGTGACTGGCCTGACTGAATCTAGATATGTTTAACTGAAGATTATAAATGTAGAGTGTATACTTGTCTCAACAAAATAAACATGCATGGTTCAAATGGCATTAAAATATGTCATTTAAAGTTAATCCCACCTCTTGCATTTTTAGGTCACCAGTCTGAAAGTATTATCGATATTGGTCAACTATCCATCATAAACATATTAAAATCTTTGACCCTGTAAAAATCAAAAGGGTCCTGATCTTAACTAGGTAAACATAATCTAAAGGGTTTACTAACAATGTTCAAATGGCTTGAAATAGATTATGAGGTTAGCCTCAGTATTTGTAAAGCAGTAAAGCTATCAAAATATTGGTCAGCATATTAATTACATTGCTCCAATGTCTCGTCTTGGGAGATATGTCCCTTTTTTGCCTTTTTTTTAATAAGCTGTAGGAGTACTTTCTGAAAGTATCAGAGTAGTTTCCAGCAACTGGGGTAATTTTAGGCATGTAACCAATAAATAACCTTTCCACCATTATTTTAAGTCGTTGACACTTTTATTCAGTGTGAATTACACTTTTTTTTCTGAGTCAGAGGTATTCCTGTCGAAATTTTGTTTTCATTTTTTTCAAATTTAGACCAATTTAAATAAGATCATAAAGTTTTTAGCTTTTTTTCTTTAGTAAAACTTTAATATCATATGCACTGAATGTAACTTTTTAATGTAAATATTATTAAGTAAACATGATTAAGTTTGCTTTTCAGTTCAATATATAAAATGTACTGAGTATGATGCATTACTGAGAATGGCCTGAGCCTGTATTCATAAAAATACTGAAGTTAAGATTTCCATTTAGAGTACCAGTAGACGTCCATTGCTTTTGAAGAAAAAACTGTCCTTTACGAACAAATATAACCTTAAGATGTGTTATGCATACGGGCCCCCATTTTTCAGCTTTATATTATTTTGTCAGTTTTGTTGGCCAAATAAAGATATTGAAGGAGATTTCATGATATTTATTTTTTTTAGCTTAGTATACCTAGCCGAAGACTATTTGTGCTTTTGCTTTCCATCGTATGTCGCCCGCTGTTAACATTCCGAAAATTTTCTCTCAAAAACCACTGAAGGGATTTACTTTGAACTTGGCACAGTCTATCTTTCATGTCCTTATGCTACATTTTAAGCTCACCTGACCATCAAGTTGCATCCGTCGTCCGTCGTAATCTTTTCACATTTTCATCTTCTTCTTTGAAACCACTGGACGGATTTAAACGAAACTTTATAGGAATGTTCAGTTGAAGGTTCTTTACGAACTTACTTATTTTTGTTCTGGTCCAATGAAAAACAGGGTCGCTATAGCAAACCTTAGATTCTCATTGGCCGATTTTCTAAATTCTTCTCCTCTGAAACTGTTAGGCTAAATGTTTTGAAACTTCACAGTAATGACGAACGACAGATTTATTTGCTAATTTAGTTGTGGGAATATTTGAAAGCTTCCGTCCTTCCACCGAAACATTTCTTGTGGACACTCTAGAATCAGCATGCTTCGTTTGATGATAGTCCAAAACAATATCACGGATGCTTTTGAATTTCAAAGTCAGAGGTCAAGGTCGCAGTAATACTTGTAATTGTTTATGTTGTCCATATCATCCCTTTGTGGACACTTTAGAATCAACATCTTTCAATGAGATTTGACGAGTTTTGATGATAGTCCTTTGTATCTACTCGGAAGCTATCGATTTTCAAGGTAAAAGGTCAAGGTCTCAGCGTGGAAATTGTGGTGTGTGTGCGGTGAAACGTTAGTCTGAATCATGCTTTACAGCGTTAAGAGTCGTTACTTTCAGGGTTTTTGTCTCGCCAGCGACTTCTGTCGCAGAAAGCGAGACTTAGGAATAGTGATCCGGTGGCGTTAGCGCTTGATTTAAAAGCTTTATTTTCCAGAAGGTATACGTAGATGACCTGGATAATTCATACTTTATATATATAGATGCCTTATGTTACGAACTTTTCGTCTGTCATGACGATTTTCCTTGTCGTCATTTCCATGGTTCAGTAACTACTTGAGAAAAAAATTCTTTTTCTTTTGCAATGATAATTTCTCGCTTAATATAAGTAATAGGATACCCGTATATTTGATATGTACTACCTTGCAAGGTCCTCATGTCTGTCAGTCAGTTTTCACTTGGCCTCGACATCATTGCATGGATCAGTTAACAAGGTTAATGTTTGTTTATGTGTTACATATTTGTTTTTCGTTCATTTTTTTTCATAAATAAGGCCGTTAGTTTTCTCGTTTGAATTGTTTTACAGTGTCTTATCGGGGCCTCTTATAGCTGACTATGCGGTATGGGCTTTGCTCATTGTTGAAGGCCGTACGATGACCTATAGTTGTTAATGTCTGTGTCATTTTGGTCTTTTGTGGATAGTTGTCTCATTGGCAATCATACCACATCTTCTTTTTTATAAGTCCATATCTATAAAGCAATAGGTCTTCTATAATTGGTTGTGCAATGATTGTAAGTTGTTCATGTCCAACTGGCAGGTGACATCTGACCGTGACCTCATTTTCATGATTCAGTGGTCAAAGTATATTTTTTTTTGGTGTTTTGGTCTATTTTGCAGATACTATAAGTATCCAGTCAATTATATTTGGTGTATGGAATGTTTGTAAGGTGTACATGTCTGTCTGTCAATAATAATCTGACCTTGACCTCTTTTTCATGGTTGACTGGCCAAATTAAAAATTTGTGATATGGTCTATTTCTCAGAAGTCAATTATATTTCGTGTATGGATTCCATTCTGGCAATAATCATTTGACCTTGACCTCAAGGTCATGGTTCATTGGCCAATGTTACATTTATCTGATTTGGCCTTCTTTCAGATACTAAAGGGATAGTATAACTATATTTGGTGTTGGGAATAATTGTAAGGTGTGTATGTCTGTTAAGTAGGTGTAAGTTGATCTTGACCTATATTTCATGGTCAAGGTTATTTTTTAAGAGGTTTATTCGGAGATACTTTTAGCAATAGGTAAACTAGATTTGTTGTATGGAATGAGTGCATGAACTACATTTCTGTCTGAAAGGGTTTATCTCACCTTCGTCTCATGTACATTGATCATTTAAATGTTAATTTGTTTATAATGCTTGTGGTTTAAACTTGTTTTTTATACTTACAACATAAGTTATATTATGAACACTGGAACAGGCGAGACATTTCAGTGTGTCCACTCTTTTTCATACGAATCGAAATGTTGCTCATAGTGCTCAAAGCTATGCTAATACGACTCATGTCTATTTTTGAGGAATTTTGGACACAAGACACAAACACCTAACAAGTCAGTGAAAGAGACCGAGAGAGTCGTTGCTCGCAGGGTACCTCATACTACTCGTATGGTTGCTCATACGACTCGTGGCTTTTTCGTATGACTCGTTGGCTTGCTCATACGACTCATGGTTACATTTTGCATCGGCCACAGTCTCTCTTCTCCTCCTTTGCTGTCAAAATAACGCCAAAAGTAGGAAAAGCAAGGTTGTGAGCACGGATCAGAGCAGTGTAGATCACCGGGGGTACCGGGAATAGGAACGGAAAAGAGCCCATTGGAGCGAGAAAAAAAACAAAAGACAAAGGTGGGGATAAGTTGTGAGGGGAGAGCTATTTTGAGCGAAAAGAAGAAAAGAAAAAGGTTGGGATACGGTGCAAGAGAGCGCAAAAGAAGAAGAATTTTTTTTAGCAAAAAGAACAAAAGACCAACGTTTGGATACGGTGTGAGATAGAGCAAAAGAAAGAGAAGCATTGGAGAATATCTCAGAGAATTGACATACGGAACAAGATGGAACAAGTGTAATTAGCAAACAGTTGATTGACAGTTCAAGTATCAAAAGACCTATATATGTACGCTCTCGGTCTGATATACAACACAAATCATTAGCATGGTTATTTCCACGTATCATTTTGGAACGTTTACAAAGTCAAAAGCCAAGATCTTTATCAAAAAAAACTACCATATTTTGTACCTGTGTGATAGAAGAACATCGGTTACACCCATTTTCGTAAGGTACTGCTTTGTATATCACTACATACAAATACAAAAGAGCGAGAGCATAAACCAATTTATTTATTTTGTATCTCTTTCATTTTCATAGCTGTTGAATAAACCAGCGACGCAAACTTAGGTATAGCGCTACTGACTCGTCGACGTTTTCGGGTGGTTTCAGTAGATTTTCCTCCATGTAAATGCATCCCAACTCAAAAATCTCTTCTTCGCATGGGTACTCGTCCTCTTCAGCGCATTCTGATCGACAAAAGTGTAGCACGTCGTCATCGACCAGTCGAATATGCTCCTCAGCATTGAACAAGTCGGGATAAAGATACATGTTGACAGGCCGTCCATGAAAAACATACTCTCTACTTCTCCTAATATAATGAGTGTTCCATACCTGCGCAGTGTCATCTAGTTCGTTCTGTAAAAAAGACAAAGCCATTTTTCATTTTTAATCAGGACAAAAGGCCAATCAAATCACAAGATTTTCAAATGCAATCTGATTAAAATCTTCCCGATTAATTGTACACTACCGTTAGAAGTAGGGCTGATCAGTTTGTTCCAAATGTCACTGTAAAAATCCAATCTTGTTGGCGTAATTGTCTTCTCTAGGTTCTGATTGGCAAACATACATTAAGACGAAACGTCGACTGAAAGTATATGTGTCATTCTCAAAATATGTCCAGATTCAACAGCACACGATTAAAAGGTGGGGGAAGTGGGTGTTCCGGGTATGTGCACCCCCTTTTTTTTTTGGAAAATTTTGTTAAATTCATGTGAAATATAGGCCAAAATCGGCAAATAGTAGCCTGGCACACCACCACCCCTCATTTGTTCTAGCACCCTTCCTTTTCAAAATTCTCGGATCGTCCCCCTTAGACGGATTTGTTATCACATAAGCAACACGACGGGTGCCGCATGTGGAGCAGGATCTGCTTACCCTTCCGGAGCACCTGAGATCACCCCTAGTTTTTTGGTGGGGTTCGTGTTGTTTATTCTTTAGTTTTCTATGTTTTGTCGTGTGTGCTGTTGTTTGTTTGTCTTTTTTCATTTTTAGCCATGGCGTTGTCAGTTTGTTTTAGATTTATGAGTTTGACTGTCCCTTTGGTATCTTTCGTCCCTCTTCTACAATTTCGCGTTACCGAGAAATCCTAATGTGGGTAACTTTTTTCTATGATGTTATTTTTTTTCTGTTCCAGATCACATTTGATATGTATGTCGTTTACGAGTTTATACGTTAAAATAGGATATTACTTATTACAAAAACTCCTATACGTTACAATCATTAGAAGTCAGGTACAATTTATGGAATAAATGCCAATCAGATACCAAATCATCGAACAATTAAAGCGTGACATACGGAGGCCGCCATGCAGCATGCACACCATGTACGACCGTCTATGTATGGTCCCATAGGGCATCATGAGGATATGCCAACTTAACACCAAGGCAAACCAAATGAGAAACCTTCTCCCAGAAAGAAATTAAAAGATTAATTCAAATACAAACTCTGACAAAGGTTCCTGGCATAAGACAGGCGCACACTTAAAAATATGAGGCGGGGTTAAACGTATTTAATGCAGCCTGTCCCTGATATACCAAGATGAGAATAACAATTTTGAACAAGTAAAACGTACAATCTAAATAAGAATTAAAAAGGATCCAATTCATCGAGAAAAATCATAGACAATTTACCATGTTTACAGAAAAAGAAGGCAAAACATAAATAAAAAGATTCACAAGAGAACACTCGCTGTTGTTGACAGGCAGCTCAGACAACCTAAACGACTGATAATAGAAAAAAAACCCAAGCACCTCGATATAAAATCCTTCATCCTAAAATAAATTAGTCAAATGAAGATTACTACGATGAATACGGAGTGACATTCCAATGATTTAGTAGATACAGTAGATCGTGTAATGACCTAACTGATAACTAAAATAAAACAATTTTGAAGTGTAAGCCAATTACGTAGTTATGCTCCAAGCAACGTATCAAATAATCTATATTTTCCCTTAAAATACCGTTTGTGAGGGATTGATTAAAAAACATAATACATTCCTTATATCAAAATAAGAGTTTTTAAAAAGTAAAACGTACAACAAAAATTGGTATCAAAAAGGATCTTTCAAAGAAAGCCTATTGCCATGAGCTCATATTGGAAGGTAAAATATTTCTACAAATAGAAAAGAAAGGTACCTGAAGTAACTGCATGCAACAAAATTGAATTAGGTTAATGTCAAGTTTGTCTCCTGAAAATTGACCTCGTTCCTGAAGGCCTTTCATCGCTGATATCCATACTTGACAGCACTTCTTTCGCAAAATGCCCCACCAGGACTCAATTCTAGTGTTCATAGTGCTTTTTCCGTAAATGAAAGGTATTGGCACTTCATCTCCAGCAAACAACGTCTGCATTACTGCACCCAGCCCATTTTCTGTGCCCATATCACCTCTCATGCTATATGGATGACCTCTATGCTCTTCTATTGCGTCTATAAAATACCTAGCTATGACTTTTGGATTACTACTAGATCTACCAACTTTGAGCCATATTATTTTCCTGGAAAACCCATCGATGCAAGCATTGATGCATAAGCCATATCTTTTCAATTTATCGTAGGAGTCCAAATGCCAACAAAAATTTGGCCCCCTTGAAAAATATTCTCTTCTTTTTTAGTCTTCGCCGGGCTCTAAGATATACCCCCTCTGGATCAATTGTGTTAAGCGTGAGGCTAATGTGGTCTCTTTTTATTTTAAACCCGTGCCGCTTACACTTCTGATACATCCAACGATATCCATGCGCTGGTCCGTATGAAGTGACTTGCGTATGAACAAAGTTAAATACAGATCGAATATTTGAGTAGTCTTTTCTACGAGCAAGATTCATTTCTTTTAAATACCTCTTAACCTGGCGAAGTGATATACTAATGGCATGATTCATTTGTAAAATCTTGACAATATCTCTATAAAAGAATTCCATTTCAAAATATCTCTTCACCAAACGAAGCACGTTTACCTACAAAAGAAACTGTCAAGATCAAATATTTTTGTATATATCGATAATACTAAAATAACGAGGTCGAATTTGTCAGCCGTCATGGGGTAAAAATGACAAACCAAAGAATTCAACTTTATATATAGCTAATATTAGAACAATGGTGTTGATTAGAATTTACACCACTCCAGACCCGTTTGTTTTCCACATAACATTAACAAGTTCCGGGTAGAATCCGATATCGATATAAATAATATATTCACCTGTTACCTATTACCTTATCTGTACGTTGCGCATCTTACAGGCGCACACATAACGGTGTATTTAGGATTTTGCTATATACACGGGTCATAATCAAAGGGTTGACACTTCTAAATTCAATCATTGTCATATTGTTCTCTATTGTAGTATTTTAATCAGTATGACTATCTAAGATGTCAATACGAATACAAAAAATCTGGACTTAAAATAAGGCGTATAGGTAGTTTTGGATTTGTTAGCCGGCATGACTTAAAACAGCGAATCAAAGAATTCAACTTTATTTATAACTAATATAGGACAATGCTGTTATTAAAAAATACTCCAATATTACCAATAACTGATAAAATCCAGGTCGACGGGTTCAAACAGAAAGATTTTGAAAGCAGAGAAAACTGTGAAACTTATAATCGGCATGACTTTATCAGATGACAATACTAGTACTAAAATAAGGCTTACGCATAGTTATATACTTTAATTCAGTCACGGACCTGTGATATCACGGGTGTGTTCTAGTATATACAAATGTTATGACTTTGGAACTTTGTTGTAATTTTTGTCTTTTTGTCTACATACATATAGCAGATCTTCCGATTATCCGACTATAGAATTCAAAAGAAAGAGTTCCTCATATCTCATTGAATTGATAAAATGTTTACCCAAAGGATTACTATACACATAATTGATAAAAATTGGGATGAAAATATAATCCTTTTTAGCTCACCTAACTGAAAGTCAGTGTGAGCTTTTACCATCACGTTGCGTCCGTCATCCGTCGTAAACTTTTACATTTTCACCTTCTTCTCTGAAACCACTTGACGGATTTTGACGAAACTATGCAGGAATGTTACCAACAATCCTACCTTTGTTTTGGTCCAATTAAAAACATGGCCGCTACAGCAAATCTTAGATTATGAGCCTAGATCGTTCATATGACGGTCAATGGCACATTAAACAGATGTCAATATTTCTTCTAAAGGATCAACAAACACAATCAAAACATAAAAATGTACCTCCTCTAAAGTTTGGACGCTGATTTATCAACCCATCAAGAAGTACTGTCCCTTTTTCTACCTTCCTGACGGAAATGATCGTGTTCTTCAGTGTTTACAGTATGATTTCTAAGAGAACTTTACCATGTTTTGTTTATACTGTAAACATTCACTAATTGACGAATTTGTTCAATTGATTTATTCAGATATTGCCATACAGATTTCTTACGCATATCATATATTCCCAGCTAAATGCACCTATAATAGTGACACATCACCATAACATCATATATAAAACAAGCTTTAAAACACACAAATCATACTTACTCTTTCCGCCGTGTTGACTGTCACCATTGTGTAATAAGTTGACACGTGATAAGAAGCAATTAAATAATCCGAGATAACGATATAACAATCCGAGATCTCGATATAACAGTTTCGTTTTCTCGAGATAACGATATATTTTTTATCGAGATCTCGATATATTAAACCGAGATAACGATTTAATAATCCGAGATCTCGATATAACAGTTTCGTTTTCTCGAGATAACGATATATTAAAGTTTAGTTTTCTCGAGATAACGATATAATAATCCGAGATCTCGATATAACAGTTTCGTTTTCTCGAGATAACGATATATTTTTTATCGAGATCTCGATATATTAAACCGAGATAACGATTTAATAATCCGAGATCTCGATATAACAGTTTCGTTTTCTCGAGATAACGATATATTAAAGTTTCGTTTTCTCGAGATAACGATATAATAATCCGAGATCTCGATATAACAGTTTCGTTTTCTCGAGATAACGATATATTAAAGTTTCATTTTCTCGAGATAACGATATAATAATCCGAGATCTCGATATAGCAGTTTCGTTTTCTCGAAATAACGATATATTAAAGTTTCGTTTTCTCGAGATAACGATATAATAATCCGAGATCTCGATATAACAGTTTCGTTTTCTCGAGATAACAATATATTAAAGTTTCGTTTTCTCGAGATAACGATATAATAATCCGAGATCTCGATATAACAGTTTCGTTTTCTCGAGATAACGATATATTTTTTATCGAGATCTCGATATATTAAACCGAGATAACGATTTAATAATCCGAGATCTCGATATAACAGTTTCGTTTTCTCGAGATAACGATATATTTTTTATCGAGATCTCGATATATTAAACCGAGATAACGATTTAATAATCCGAGATCTCGATATAACAGTTTCGTTTTATCGAGATAACGATATATTTTTTATCGAGATCTCGATATAACAATTTCGTTTAATCGAGATAACGATATATTTTTTATCGAGATCTCGGTAAAACGGTAATGTTTTATCGTGATCTCGAATTAAAAAAAATATTTTCTGATGTTTTGTGTGTCCCCTTACGGCTTCCGTAGATATCCACTTAGAGCTAATGTCAATAAATTTGTAGGTTAGTAAACAAGGCCGTGCTTATACATACACATGTTGGTAAGAATATGAATATGAAAAGAGAATCTGTCTAGTTGGGATAAAACATCAATATTGATACAGCTTTATGTTAACACCATGAATGTATTTACAAAATCTGATATATATATATTTAATTTACAGATCTAACATTGTTGGGTTGATGTTTAGACGAGTTATATATATATATATATATATATATATATATATATATATATATATATATATATATATATATATATATATATATCATGTGTATTATGTATGTTGTTAGAAATGTATTTACAAAATCTGATTTACATATATCATGTGTATTATGCATGTTAGAAATGTATTTCTAAAATCTGATATATATATATATATATATATATATATATATATATATATATATATATATATATATATATCATGTGTATTATGCATGTTGCTAGAAATGTATTTGGCAATGGCATTTACTCGTATGCTGATAAGGCATAATGTGTCTTTGCAATGGATGGAAAACTTAACCAGGCAAATTATTTATTTTATTATTGTTGAAAGGGCATTATATAAGTTACACTTATACAGTGTTAAAAACAGTAATAAAATGAGATGACAGATCACTGTATTATTCGAATATAGTTAAGGCAATTGTTTGTTTTTTGTCTTTAGTGTATGTATTAGTGCGGTTACCGTGCTAATAAATTGTATTCGCGTTAAAGCAGGCACCATTTGTTTAGCATAGACAATCCATGAACGTAAATAACCGTTTTAGTATATCAACATATGTATGCACCTTTTGTAACAGATCGGATATGTAAATAGGCAATCTCCGGCACAGAGTCCATATCCGTTCCAAACATGCTCCGTAATGCTGCACTTAATATGAGTGTAGTGTTACAAAGTATTGAACGGAACGGATATGGTCTCTGCGCCGGATATTGGTTAATAAGTAGAACTATTGAGTTCACTACTGGTTCGGGAAAATATGTGTCCCTGTAAAACATATTCCAATTTGTTTTTAAATTAGTTCAGTTTAAAAGACAAATCAAGACAAACTATTATGTTCATGCAGATGTCATTGTATACTTAACGTGCACATTCCACAACTCAATATAATAATTTATAAGATAAGATATGGTCTTTGATCTATAAAATAAGACAAAACAAAAGCAACAAGATTCATTTCTTTAAAGCTGTAATAAAGAACGTCTTTTGAACTTTCCTACAAAGCAGCCGAGTATGTCAAATAAAACAATTAAAAATGTTATAAAACAAATGACGACGACTCCAACATATCCTATGGATGTTGCCGATACACGATCATCTGGGGCTGATGTCTTGGAACGACGCATTCGCGATGTATTGTATTTGTTAACACTCAGTTCCTTTTTCATTAAGTCTAATTCTGGCTTCAATAATACTCTTAATTGATCAAGAGTAAGATTCATTCCACGTAAGAAATCCCATTTGCCTTTTCCAACCTTAGAACAGGGACACGGCGTGCATTCAAGTGGACTGATTGGTTGAACAGTAGTGACCTCTGACTTTTTCAATAATGTAGTTACTGTCCAATCGGTGGACAGCGCTGAAGTTTTCACTGTTGGTTCAGTTGTTACTGTAGATGTCTCAGGTGTTGTCAATTCTGTAGATGTAACCACTGAAGTTATAATATCTGTGTTTGATGCTGGGGTTACTATCAAAATATAAATTATTCGAAATTTTCAGAAACTTAATAATTTTGTATATTTTCATTTAATTTAATTGAAATATATTATCAAAACATATCTTTTGACAATTTTTTATATCTTTTGTTGCTCACTTATTCATGTGAGACCTTACAATACTAGTGCTCATGTATTATTTTAATTATAAAAGGAAACAAAATGAGGAGGGAAGTAGAATTCCCACTAATACGACATTATCTACACCCATCTAAGACTTTCTCATGCGTTCAACCATTACACTTGTTAGATAATAATGTCAAGTGTACAAGAAAAGACCAAAACACAATAACATATAAAATTGAGAATGGAAATGGGGAATGTGCCAAAGAGACAACAACCCGACCATAGAAAAAAAAAAAACAACAGCAGAAGGTCACCAACAGGTCTTCAACGCAGCGAGAAACTCCCGCACCCGGAGGCGTCCTTCAGCTGGCCCCTAAACAAATATATACTAGTTCAGTGATAATGAACGCCATACTAATTTCCAAATTGTACACAAGAAACTAAAATTAAAATAAATTCAAGACTAACTCAGACCAGAGGCTACTGACTTGGAACAGGCGCAAAAATGCAGCGGGGTTAAACATGTTTGTGAGATCAAAACCCTTCCCCTATACCTCTAGCCAATGTAGAAAAGTAAACGTATAACAATACGCACATTAAAATTCAGTTCAAGAGAAGTCCGAGTCTGATGTCAGAAGATGTAACCAAAGAAAATAAACCAAATGACAATAATACATAAGTAACAACAGACTACAAGCAGTTAACTGACATGCCAGCTCCAGACTTCAATTAAACTGACTGAAATATTATGATTTCATCATATGAACATCAGGCACAATCCTTCCCGTTAGGGGTTTAGTATCATACCATCATAACATATTAACATGACGGGATGGACCGAGTTACGCAAAAATGGTATTAACAATAATGGTCCAAACAGTAAAGATTAACAGTTTTTAAAGACAATTTAAAAAACACTATAACACGTAATTTAGATGATAAATAACATCAGTACCTCAAATCCATACTTACAGAGCATAAGTATCATCATTTATTAAGTTGATACGGAAAATATATCGACAAGGTTTTTTTTATCCTCCGATTAACTGTTTTTTAAAGACGATACTTTCATTGACATAAAATTTTAGTTTTAATAGGGCAAAATATCTCAACATTATTTGCTTACAATGTACCTCAAAACAAATTATATTTAAAGCTTACTCATGGATCCAACCCTGCTGATGTGTGCTTACCTTTTATTATAATGGGTTTGTTACCCATGTGCTTAAGGGCATACGATACAGTTACAGGGGAGGTAATGACGTTGCTAACGCAAAATGTCATTTTCGCGACGTCAAACTGTGACATATCGGGAAAAGATGCATTTTTCGATCTTTCAAACGAATACAATTGGAAAACGAGTGCATGGACCCCTATGTTTTAAAACGACAATTTTTTTTAATTTTGATTAATATACAGCAACAAATGACCATTTGATAAATATGAGTTATTTCTGTAAAAAAATAAACTTTTAGGATACTTATAAAATACAGAAATTACAAATTAGTTAACAAAAAACAACTTGTGTTTATCTTTTTAAACAAAAAAGTTATGCCTTTCTATCGAAAGGCGAAGTACGGCCACAAATCCGAATTATGTGCAAATGTACAAAATTTCGACCTCATTTAACTCAAAAAGAAGCACATGAAGGTATATTTTTTATTACATATTTGATTTAATCAGGCAAAAAATAGCCAATATGGAAATTTTCATTACACTTTATATACGGGATCAAAACTGTATCGTATGCCCTTAAACACAAAACACTGCTGGTAACCACTGCTAACTTCAAATGATGACCAGTGGTAAATAGTTCCTACCTACACATACTGGTGGAGGTGCTAGCCATGTACCACCAAGCTGACATATTCTGGTTCCCAAATCTCCAGCTGGCAACTGGTAACCAAATGCACATGTGTATGTCACTTCTGTACTGGGCACAAAATTAGTATTAGTTGATGTTAGTGTATATTCGTTTAACCCAGGAGATGTACAATTTATATCTAAAAAAAACCAGAAATAATGCAACATTTTTATCTTAGATATCTCACATTTTACCAACTTTTTAATGAACATTAAATAACTTTTACCCAATAACAACTTCCGGACCTGAAAAAAGTGCATTTTACTGATATGCAGTTTTTCCATTTGCAAGTTCTATAATAAAACAGTTGTAAATTCACACAAGCACAAAGACAATAACAATCAAAACTAAGGAGTAAACAAAGACACACAAAAACCAAAGGATATTTACATCAACAGTTATACATAATTATTAAGACACAACACGAACTCCACTAAAAACCTGGAGTGAAATCAGGTGCTTCGGAAGGATAAGCATTTCCTGCACCGTATACTGTAGAATTCTTTTTTTTGTTTAGATTTCATGTTTGGTAACAAACTACTGGGCGATCAGTATCCTCGGGGATTTAAAATTTAATAGCTTGTCACCTTCGATGAATATGTGTCTACGGCATGTCCGAATCAACATCAATGTACAAAAGAGTTTGTAGATTTGTCATGTAGATCTGATGCATATGCAAATAGGGATTCAGGTTTAGAGAATATGCCCATTAAAATGAAGGATCTAGAATCAAATATTGCCTCATAGTATTTATTGATTAGCATTTCTTTAGCAAGGTTCCAAATGTATATTCACAAAAATACCTTTAGCGATAGACATGATGAATACACAAGAGAAATTCAATCGTCACCTGAAGTCGATTAAGCAGTAATTAACAATTCATAGCCTTTATAGCTTTATAAATGTTTATCATATATATTATGGTGTGAGATACCCCACAGAAAAAAACTTATGTCAAGGTTTCTAAAAGATAAACACCTATAT
The DNA here is from genome assembly GCF_965363235.1 of Mytilus galloprovincialis. Lineage (NCBI taxonomy): Eukaryota > Metazoa > Mollusca > Bivalvia > Mytilida > Mytilidae > Mytilus > Mytilus galloprovincialis. Next base: position 67,299,227 of record NC_134850.1, on the reverse strand, counting down.
ATTATAACATCTGATGCCAAATTCTATGATTACTGTTTCTTTGGTATGTTTGAGGCCAAAATATCTTTATTAAAACCTTAAGGAAAACCAGATCTAAAAGGACTAAATCAAAGACTTAAATTAGAACAAATATTTAACTTGTTTAATAATGTCTTCAAAACTTTCAATCTAAAAAACTTCATGTTTCATGGTAGTGCTGAACTACTAAATATGATTGTATTGAATTAAAAAACACGTTGTAAACTTTATTAGAAAATATGACCTATAGTTGTTAAATCCTGTGTCAAATGTCTAAAGGATAGTTGTTTCATTGGCAATCATACCACATCTTCTTTTTATATTTAATGTGAATTCTCTATTGCTTGTATTTAACAGCAAGCAAATAATAAACAACTTACATTCATAAACAGAATTTCGATAGTTTCCACCACAAATTTGTGACGAATTCCCTAGACATCCTCGATTACATTCACTATCAGTTGTCTCATTGTACACACCTGAATTGTCTAAAAAATTGCCACAAAAACACTCAAAAGAATACTGTAAAATAATAAATTATTTGAAAATTAAAGAAATATGGTATACATGCTTAGACGACCATTGACATTTTGAGACAGAAGGTGCTAAATGTAAACGATAATATGTAAAAAGAATATACGAAATGTGAATTATGATAAACTGTAGCCGACACCAACCACTGAAAAAGATGCATTTCACTTTAAACAGACACCCCTGGAATTTGATAACGTGTAACCGACAGGAACAGGGACAGTGGACGAACTGTGACACAAAATAACAAACTAATCACTTTGACAAAAAAACCTGCCGTTCCTTCATCGCAATTAGTGCATCAGACAGGTTGATGGTGTTTTCACCAGCGCAGTAGCTTATACTGAAAATACAGATATTGTGTTATCAAATTTGCTGTTTTGAAGTTAATATTTCTCACTGATGCAAAGATTGATTACTTACCCACGCTTTCGTTATAATTTTCATGATTTTTTGTTTTAGAAGTTCAACATAGTTTCGAGTTTGAAATAGTTTAGTTTCAAACATCACTGAAGACACATTTATTGTCGAAATGCGCATCAGGCGCCAAAAATGTGGTACTATATTGTTATTTCTACCACTAGGTCTATATGTGAAATACAACTTCAAAATACTGATGGTTTCAGTCGAGTATTATGCGAGATAATGTGCTGAGCGCGAGAAGGAAGACGTAGATACTCTTTCCAAATGGACTAAGGCTGTGAGGTCGTTGTTCAAATCAGTGTTAAGAAACTGAATGGGTCTATCAATACCCATGCTACATCAATATTTTTAAGACCTAAATGTTACAAAACACTTTTCCTACCTCCATGACAATATGTGGTTGTCCCCGCAGATTAATCCCTAAACAACATCGCTTTTGTGTGTTAAATTCATTACATAAATAATCAATGAATGATAAATGAATCAGTATTGACAAGTCATTTGGAAACTCAACATATACCCTCAAGACACTTACCAAAGAGGAAATCATAGGTCTGTGCTATGTTCCTTTTGAATGTCAACCAAAGATGAAGATCTGGATCTTCAATCACTGTATTGGATACCTAAACTACATAAGTGTCCTTACAAACAACAGTATATTGCTGGGTCTTCCAAGTGCTCCATGAAACCTCTTTTAAAATTGTTAACATCTATTTTATAAGCAAAAACGTTTGGAGGACGTGTTTTTCAATAGACTGTCGGCTTTCCAATATGCCCCTATTCTTTCCAACTTGTTTCTGTATTATTATGAGACTGACAGGAACTTCTTAGAATGAAAAATGAGAAGTTAGCAATATTCTTTAACTTTATTTTCCGCTATAAAGATGATGTTCTCTCACTAAATAATTCAAAAATTTGATGACTATTTTAAACGTATCTATCCAATCGAACTAGAGATAAAAGATACAACAGATTCAGCAAGGTCTGCCTCATATCTTGACTTACATCTAGAATTGACAATGAAGGTCGGTTGAAAACAAAATTTTACGACAAACGAGATTATTTCAGCTTCCCAGTTGTAAGCTTTCCATTTCTATGTAGCAACATTCCAGCAGAGCCTGCATACGGAGTAAATATCTCCCAATTGATACGATATTCTCGCGCTTGTATTTCCTATCATGCTTTTCTTGATAGAGGGTTGCTGCTCACAAGGAAGCTTTAAAACCAAGAGTTCCAAACGGTGAAGTTGAAATCATCTCTCCGTAAATTTTACGGACGCCATCACGAGTTGGTTTGTTATGGAGCATCACTGAAGAGACATGTATTGTCGAAATGCGCATCTGGTGCAAGAAAATTGATACCGTTAATTTTATTATGGAATAACCGTTTCACAGATGATATCGGATATGTTTCTTACGTCCTGATAACAATCCCCTTTCCTTTTCATGAATGTGACCTACCGCATAAGACTATTTACTGGGTTTGTAACAGCATGAGCAACACGACGGGTGCCACATGCGGAGCAGGATCTGCTTACCTTTCCAGAGCACCTGAGATCACCCTTATTTTTTGGTTGGGTTCGCGTTGCTTAGTTTTTAGTTTTCTATGTTGTTTCTTGTTTACTATTATTTGAATGTTTGTCTTATGCATTGTAAGCCATGGTGTTGTCAGATTATTTTCAAAATATGAGTTTGACTGTTCCTCTGGTATCGTTCGCCCCTCTTCTATACCTCTGTTCGATATCTGGTGGTATCACGAACTCAGTAGCGAGGACTTCAATACTGACATAAAAATACGAATATTGTATTATCATAATGTGATGATGCAGAATTAGGAATACATTAAGTAATACACTCACCCATGCACACATCACTTAAAATACATTTATTGTCGAATTACGCATCTGATACATAAAAAGGTACCGTAGTTATTATTTCATTTATATGTTTGTTGGACATTTTTAGTCAAATCTGTTGATTTAAAAAAAAAAATTGTGGACTTGGCTTTTTGAATTATCCTAGGAGTTCGGTATTATTGTTATTTTTTCTATTAATGAGATATATTATTAACCAATACTAAAATTAACAATTGGATAATCAATTTATTTATTGTTGAATATTAAATTAATAGTCTTTATAAAATAATTTGAAGATATTGATTACGGGAAATACATATTATATTTGTTGCATATGTGAGTTAGACCACGTTAGGATAATAATTATATAATAATGGTAAGTTCTAAGTGTCTCAAATTTTCAATATATCAGATAGTCTCCCAATTGTATTTGCATTGCATAATTAGAATGATCTACTATCAGGCAAAGCTTATGGTTATCATACAATAGGTGTTGTTTTATAAAATGTGCTAAAATTATAAAACAAAAAAGTTTTTCCGTCGTGTATTTTGTTCTGTTTTGTTTGTTTGTTTGTTTGTTTGTTTGATTGCTCAATCAATACCTGTAACCCCAAGTATCTGTTACCCATACACAGCTGTACACACATCTCAACAGTCATGTTGTCATTGACATTTACTGTATTAAACATTCTGTCAGAGTTATCAATGTAGCAACCAATGTAATAAATATCTAAAAATAAAAATCACATTGCGAAATCTTTGAATTGTTTTTGACCAGAAGCTTTCTAAACACGTTTACTGCAATCTACGATTCAAATGGTATACAACCATAAGGAGCCATTGTTTACATCAAATTCATAGACACACAAACGTTCTAGATCCGGGGATGCGGCCAATTTGAAAGGCACTAGCTATGAGATATAGAAAAAAAAAAGATTTCTTTTTCAATCATTTATGAAAGTGAAAAGTTAACGTAAAATAAAAATTCGATTTTAGCAGCCAGCTTGGTTTAATTTGTCAGAATAAGCAAAGGAATATTGCTAATGCATCATTCACTTGCAATTTACTAATTAGATCTCATTAAATCCGTATTAAAAAAAAAACTTTAATTGAACCTCTTACTCGAGATGGGTTAAACATGAACTAAGCGTATTCAGCTAGTCCATAGAAAAGAATTACAACATTGTAAGTAAAACCAGGGTAAACCATTTAATTGACGGATTAAATCTTAAACAGGTTAAAACGATTTTTAACCTATAATATAAAATCAAACAGACCTGGTAACTTTCAATTGCACGAGTTCGCTATCTATTATTGTTTATGTTTATGTTTATATATCGGGTTCTATAACGTCGGCAGTCTTCGGAAGATCACATCGATGGGATTAGATGGCATGTTGACTAAAATACGCACGATATGCTAATACAAAATATTGATTTTATGCAACGTAAATTATTTATTAAAAACTTTTTATATTTGCATACACGTTTTAGTATGTTATAAGTTGAATATGAGAATATGAGTTAAATCGATGAACTATAAATATGTATTTTAAAAATATCTTTTTCGAAAAACTGTTACAAATTTTGAAAAAAAAAAATTGTACAAAAGCTGAAGTTTCAACACGAATCATGCACAAACAAGTAGCTTAATTTCTAAGTCGATACGGCAAAAATTTGTTTGCACTAGTAATTATATTATGATTTTTGTTTTCTGACTATATCGAAAAAAGCCCTTAAAATCTTACTGAAAATCTTAACTATTCGTAAACTTTCTACTTTTACCAAAAATGTTTCTGTAATTTCTAAAATCTTGCATTTTTATGTTTCGGAGATTAAATGAATAATCAAACAGAAAAATAGATTGCGACGATTCATCAAAATCTAATTATATGAGAATACGCTGACGGAAGAATAAAGATCCGTTTTGGAGGGACATTTCAATTTTACAGAATGTAATGATTGTTAAAATTAAGTCCATGTTCCGATGGGTAAACAGTAGACTTTTTCGGAAAGGTTTTGGTCCTTTTGAATTTTGGTCTCTTCATTTTGGATAAAAGGGTGATGATGATAAGATTTTTAACGATCTTAATTATATAGCTATATAGCCCTTGTCCGGTCGGTATCAGAGTGTAACTTTCAAAGAGTGGGAAAAGACAGACAGAAGAATATAAAATACTGAACGAACTCTCGACGGAAAGTACCTTATCAAATGGCAACATCAAAAGTTCAAACACATCAAACTATTGATAACATATTCTTGACTTTTATAGCTAGCTAAACTTCTCACTTGTATGACAGTCGCATAAAATTATATTATATTGACACCAATGTGTAAAACCTCAAACATATATAATAGCTAAAAATGTAAAAAAAATAGTGGCACAGCAGTCAACAGTGTGTTTAATACAAATGGTTATAAAACAAGCAAAGGAAATTAGAAAGGCATGTATACAAAGCACATTAACAAAAACTATTGACAATAATACAACCATTTACTGTTGCACAATAACACAATATATAAGTACCAAGCCACGTCAAATGAATATTACCAAACATATACTTAGTAATAATTCTCAAGATGATAAACAACGTCAGTACTTGAATCTATACTTCAAGACCATCGTGCATTATTTGTGAAGTTGATACAGAATATACATTAACAAAAATTAGACTCACAAAAATACTTAACTCCGAGGAAAATTCAAAACGGAATGTCCCTAATCAAATGGAAAAATCAAAAGCTCAAACACATTAAACAAATGGATAACAAATGTCATATTCCTGACATGGTACATGCATTCTTAAATGTTGAAAATTGTGGATTGAACTTAGTTTTATCGCGCTGAACCTCTCCCTTTCATGTCATTCGTATCAAATGTAACTATATTTTACAACGATGTTTTTAGAAAAAAGTACGAAACGCCTCTGGTTCATTAACTTGCATGAAATAGCACCAGTACAAACTCAAACCCAATTTAATATTATATTTTCTTAATTTCAGAAGTTTACCTGTAATGAATAAACATCAGAAAAAAATACCTCATTTTCTTTTGCGTTGATACATTTGTGTAATGCAAAGTTTATAATTCTATTGTGGTTCTAGTGCACTGTCGTAAATTCATGGAAGGTGTATATTGTTATTCTGTGGTTTATATGTTGTAACGTACTATGATATTATTCATTCAAGTTTTTCTTCTGTAGTGAGTGTTGTTGCGTTCATTTATACTACATTCATGTCACGTAATGCTGTCATTTTAAAGGTACAAAATGTATGTGTAACAAACGGGAGGTTTGGCTAGACATGAAACCAGATTCAACCCACTATTAGTTTATAAAAATGTTCTATTTCAAGTCACGAATATGGCAGTTGTTATCATTTTTTTCCCTAGAGAATAATAGTGTCATTAGTGCAGAGGCCTCTTTTATCGAGTGCTCTAAATGGTCTGATTACAGCATCACAAGCCTGTCAACACTGAGGTTGCAATTTCTAATCCTGCACGTGACAGATGGGCTGGACTTAAATCTTAATTGAGTAGAATTATATGTTTTTCTAACAAACGTCAGTAGCTCTCTATGTGCACTCTGGTTCCCTCCACCAATAGCAACAGATTGCCAGAAATAAGCCACAAAGAGACCTTAAGTGTCGTCATATACCAATAAATGCATCAATCCATCGTAAGTCTAAGTTCCTTTGGCAAAATAGTGTAATCAAAGAATAGATAATACTTTCCGACCATATTTTAAGACGGTCTCTGGAACAAAGGTAGACTAATCAGAAAACTATAAAGGATACAACAATGATTTGTGTAAACCATCCAAACTGGTAAACCAAAGTCTGCTCTACATAAAAGAACACGAGAAACAAGAAACACTTATGAACAACATCAACAAACGACAAATATTGAATAATAAGTTCCTGATTAGGACACTTGCAAATAGATGCAAACAATATTACATGTTCATGAGCAACCAGATATTCTAAATGGAGCCCAGTGTTTAAATATGAAAAAAATTGGATGAATGATAAGAAAACAAGTAGCTAACAACTGTTCTACTAAGTACTAGACTTACCAAGCGAATGACTCAACTGTATAGTGTAAAATATCCAATGTAAAAAGTTATACAATATTTTCAAATGTAGATCTTGAAAAACGATCATGGTAAAGTATGCAAACTTTTTATTTACAATGAACAGCTCTTCGGTACCTCACTTCATTGGTTAACCTACTGAAAAGTTGAAAGGTTTCTATAGAAATTTGTTTTCATGCGACAGAAGCATGCATGTATAAAACTTTAATAATTGTAAATGCATATATAATAAATATATATTGACAAAAAGTAGAAAACAAATTCAACTGTTCAAAAATCTTTTATAAATAATGATCATGAATGGAAGTTTTGTGTCTTTGTCGCACTGTTTGTTCAATGAGTCTAGGGATTTTTGGCATTGAATATATAATTTACATTTCCAATCGTCTAACAGTAAAACTTTAATTGAATAAGAATATATTTATATTTTATGAAGCAAACAAATACGTATTCTGTTATTATTTACTGGAATCGATATGACTGCTGGTAGATTACAATTCAATAATTATTATTTGTTGTGAAATTTCGTGTGAGCGATTTTCGTTTGACCATTGTGTTTTTTGTACTAAGTACACTTAAAAATGTATATCGTCAATTTTGTATCGATCTCGGCCCTTAATTATGCAATTCGAATAACCATAATAAACATTTTAAATGTTTAAACATAAAAATAAACGCAGGAACTACTGACAACATAAAACAGTACATGTGCTAATCTCATAACTAAATCATCCGTCGAAATGCAAATCTAAACAAATACAATCAACAACTAAAAACCAATATAAGTCGAAAACAGAAAAAAGTACAAATATTTTTAAATGTCAAAATTTTCAAAATAGACCTTTCAATTAATATTCAAAATATTCCAATTTTTTTGATTGATAGTTTTAAAAACAATTTCGCATATACTTTAGTGTTTTACAAGGGTTATTTATTTTTGTTTACTCAATTTTGCTAAATTCACTTTGAATAACGATAGATTGAATGATTTATATGTGTTAGACGCAACTTTTGTTATTTTCGTGCTATCTTGTTGTTATCATTTGTTATTGGTGGATGAAGCAAGTGCGGGACTATGCGGTATGGGCTTTGCTTATTGTTGAAGGCTTTACATATAGTTTTTAATTGCTGTGTTATGTTGATCTGTCCTGGAGAGTTGTCTCATTGGCAATCATACCACATATTTTTTTTTATATTTTGTACGGGGCTTTTAGATGTATTTCTGATAATGCTACTCAAAAACACAATTTGACACAAGTGAAAAATTAATACGACAGGCGCGCGTTTCGTCTACATAAGACTCATCAATTACGCTGACATCAAAATAGGTATAAAGACAAAGAATTACAAAGTTGAAGAACATTGAGGACCCTAAATTCCAAAAGGTTGTGCCAAATACGGCTCAAGTAATCAATTCCTGGAATAAGAAAATCTTAAATGACCATATATTGATATTCATTTCAACACCGAAGTGCTGACTACTGGGCTGGTAAAACGTTGAAATAATGATTCATTTTAGTCACATCAAATTGTGAATAACGAAAAACGACCACTTCATTGTACTTGTGTTGTGTTGGTACATAGCTTCCCCTATTTTCGAGTAACGTTAACATTCTATTTCGATTTCAAGACTTAAAGACGTAACAAAACACTGAACATTATTTAAAAAAGAGGGACGAAAGATACCAGAAGAACAGTCAAACTCAAAGATTGAAAAGACATTGACAACGTCATGGCTTAAAATAAAAAACAAACAGACAAATGATAGTGCAGAAGACACAACATATAAAACTAAAGACTGAGCAACACGGACCCCACTAAAAACTATGTTTTATGTTATGATTTTAAGTTTTAAAAAATATATTGCAAATGTTGCTATGCATACGCCAAGAGTTGAGTATATGAGCTGATTTGCTCAGATCATTTAATAAAAACAAATAATATTATATATAAGGTAAAAGATATTATTTCAACACAAGATTTCTGAATGGACCGTTTGGTGCAGCAATACCGTACTTTTATAAGTAAATGGGCGTGCAGTTGGATGTGGACTTGAGACTGAGGCAGAATTATATACTTAATCTTGAATTTCAGAAGGATTTATATTTGTAGTTTACATTTATAATATTCTGAACGGCATTCATATGATCATAACAGTAGTTTCATACAAGTTATAGGCATTTCAAGTCAGAAATATGTTTCAATGATCGTACATGTATGCAGGTGAAAACGGACGTTGATAAAACACGTTCTCATCAAAAATTAAAAATTCTCATATGCCACTTAACTTATTTTTGTGTGAAAAGGCTACAACATTTGGGATTATTGATATATTTCGCGTTAAAAACTCACTGTATAGCATTAACAATATTTGTTTGTCATCTTTTGGCAAGATTTGTGATCTTTCTTTGTAAATGCGAACCAAAATTTCATCATTTTATCATAAACCTTTTTCATAGGATGCTAGAATGAACTATTTTAACACCAAGGAAATAGTTCAAGTAAATAAACCTTAAAAAGATACTCATTCTGCATTTTTGTTATACTTTTATGTCATTTTTGAAATATATACATAACGTAGCATTTACCCATCTTTATTTCAGATGTTTCAATAAAAAGTATACTAAATTAAGTCTTTTTTCTCTTACTTGTATTTGTCAGGTCTGTATGCCTGCATACAACTCTGGTGTATGCTAAAACCTCACTGTATGTGTATACTAGAATTTGTCAGGTCTGTATGCCAGCATACCGACCTGGTTAATGCTATACTCTCACTCTATGCATATAAACGTATTTTTCAGGTCTGTATGCTAGCATACCAACCTGGTTAATGCTAAACTCTCACTCTATGCATATACCAGCATTTTTCATGTCTGTATGCTAGCATACCGACCTGGTTAATGCTAAACTCTCACTCTATGCACATCCTAGTATTTGTCAGGTCTGTATGCTAGCATACCGACCTGGTGTATGTTAAACTCTCACTCTATGCATATATACTAGTATTTGTCAGGTCTGTATGCTAGCAAACCGACCTGGTGTATGTTAAACTCTCAATCTATCCATATAATAGTATTTTTCAGGTATGTATGCTAGCATACCGCCCTGGTTAATGCTAAACATTCACTCTATGCATATACTAGCATTTTTCAGGTCTGTATGCTAGCATACCGACCTGGTTAATGCAAAACTCTCACTCTAAGCACATCCAAGTATTTGTCAGGTCTGTATGCTAGCATACCGACCTGGTGTATGTTAAACTCTCAATCTATCCTTATATACTAGTATTTGTCAGGTCTGTATGCTAGCATACCGACCTGGTGTATGTTGAACTCTAACTTTCTGCGTATATAAGTATTTGTCAGGTCTGTATTCCTGCATACAAATCTGGTGTATTTAGAACCTTTAATATATTTATTTTGGCATAGTTAAGGTCTGTATGCCTGTATACGAACCTGGGATATGTAAACCAATTTATTTTGGTTTTTTTTTCTGCTAGGTACTTGTATGCCTGCATGGATTCTAAAATTTTATTCTGGATTCATGTTTGTATTGGCAAGTCTGTATGCCTGAATGCTAAGTATTTACTGAGTAGTAACATTTCTTATTTAATTATGTTTGCATACCTCCCTTAGAAAATAAGGAGATGTGTATGATTGTGAAATGAAAAGGTCGAATTACATGGATGTAAGGAATTACTTATGTATAGCCTTCAACTTCATTTGAATTTGAAAGAAAGCTCTTAATTCTTAACTGCAACACTCAGGGGTTTATTCCCGTATACTAACCCGCTTTTCAATAAACTCTTGTAAAACAATGGAGTTTATGGATTTGATTGTCGGCATACCAACATATAATCCTATACACATTGGAACATAAAAGTTTGCATATTTGTTTGACATTTTCAGTTCACGGTATTCTTGCATACAACACTGGTGTACGGTGAAAGCTTATTTTTCTTGCATGAATACATACAAGCTTTTATTGATTGCTTGTATACCAATCTATGTTTTATTGAATTGCAGTTTTACATACATTCTAGTATTGTCAAACCAAGCTGGTGTTCAGTAAGCTTGTGTTATTGTGTATAGTTTGCCCCAGTCTTAAATGTCTGCATATTTGGTGGCACTTATTAGATATTACGCAAGCTGAATGGTTTGCATTCTAACCAGCCTTATATTGTATTCATATTTTGAATTGCAAAACTATCATTTTTCATCATTCTCTAAGTTATAGACTTCAAGAGGGGCGAAAGATACCAGAGGAACAGTCAAACTCATAAATCGAAAATAAACTGACAACACCATGACATGAAATATACAAATTAAAGTACACAAGAAACAGCATAGAAAACAAACACAGTCTCAGCAACACAAACCCTAACCAAAAACTGGGGATGATCTCAGGTGCTCCAGAAGGGTACGCAGATACTGCTCCAAATGTCCAACAGTGGCACCGTCGGGTTGCTCATGTTTTTACAAACCCGATAACTAGCTTTATACAGTAAGTCAAATTCATGAAAAGAGAAGGGCATTGTAGTTATGACGTGAGAAACATATATCCAATATCATCTGTGAAACGGTTATTCCATAACGGTCAACCAACTATATACTATGGTAACAATTGTGTATACACTGGAGTTGTAAAAACAAATCCTTCAACCAGGAAAGCCAAAGAATTGATGCCTTTTCTAGTGAAGCCATGCATACATTATTAGCAGGAACTGAGACTACTATATAGTAGTCTCAGGCAGGAACAGCAAAAAGACTGGTGTTGTTCATTGGTGTCATAGTTTTCTAGGAAGGCATTGGTTTAACCTATCCAGTCACTAAGAAGTGTTACAATTAAATTCATAAGCAACACATAAATAGTTACATGAAAGGTATAGCCAATGTTTGAAAAATGCTGAAACGAGAAATGGAAACTACATATTATATACATATATATACATATGCGAGTAAATATTTTACACTTCACAAATTTAACATTGATGTGGCGTGGTCAACTACATCAAAGATTTGATGGTCAATTATACTTAATTTGTTGAATGATCTTTCATCTTGATTATTAAATGTGACAGTTTGCATGTACGGTACATTAGTTGCACAGTAGAATTGTAATAACATTTGGACGTTTATCAAAGCAAGGTTTAATGTAATTTAAGGACAGTGGTTCATAGCACGATTTTGTAAGAAACTTTTTGCATTGATCACTTATATTGGTGTAGTAGCTTGAAGTATCAATTAAGTTGCGATATAGATTATAATGAAGTAACGTGTTGTTTTATAGAGTTGGAACTAAGTAACGTTTTGTATTGAAATTTATAACTGTGAACCTGGGCTGTGAACCTGTTAAATATATCGTATATACATGTACATGTGATTAAACATGTGGACATTAAACAGACTTCGTTACTAGTATATAGACGGTAGTGTGTCTATATATATATATATATATATATATATATATATATATATATATATATATATATATATATATATTTGGTGAAATATTTAATAGCTATTTCCTTATGTAAACGGCAAGAAGGATTAGATCCCAGATACATATATCCAAAATAATGACTGTCCAAAATACACAGAACAAAGACCCGTTTAGCGTTACATTTATATCACAATTACTGATTTTAAAGTTTATATGAACTAAGGGTTCTTTATAGTGGTTGAATTGAACTCGTTCCCTTGAAAAACAAATTGTCGCCATGCATGTGATTGATTGAAGATCAATGAAATATGTCATTTCCTTAGTAACATTCATTTTTCCAATTTGAACACTCTTGACAAATAGACAAGATGCAAATTATTGCAAGAACATAGTCAGTGATTTATTTAAGTACTTCATCTTGACAGTCGCTGCATGATTTTCAAAAAAAAAATAACTTACAAGGCCAAGACGACACCCTACTGACGAAGTGGTTGTCTTAAAAGTTTACATTACAGCAATTTTGCGCCTGTCCTAACTTGTAGCAAGGAACCTCTGGCCTTTTTTTTTCTTATAATGAATTTTGCGCAATAATTGCATGCTTTGTAAATGACACAAAAATGGAAACAAACTACAAAACCTGCAAGACACAGACATTAATATACTTAATTTTTTTCAAATTGTCGAGTAAAAAATGCTGCTTTTCAGAAACAATCTTTAGTGCCAGGAAACGCGCAGAATGCAGGATTTTAACGCTATGAACCCCAGAGCTTCTGTGGGCCTTGAGCGGCCCACATAACCTCTGCCGTAAGACACTGGCGGAACACTTCCGTGAGGGTGGTTAAAGGGGGATGCTTGCACTGAAAAAACGTGAAATAAGACATAATTTCACGTTGAACGTGAAATAATTTCTGTAATGAACGTTGCACGAAAAATAAATACTTTTATGTGAACCTTTTGTGATTGAATCACTGTCTCTTTGTATATATTAACTCTTTGTTTTACTTGATATTCCCGATTTAGTGTACACATTTATGATTTAATTGGTTTACGGCTTTTAAAAAAGTATTTCTGGACGATCCCTGCCAAGTGTTTGAATTTTATTTGAAAATAACGAGCACGCAAAATAAGACTTTGAAAATCACGATGCACGTTAAATTAAATAAGCAGAACACGTTGAACGAGGCACCCGTCTTGCAAGACTGAACGTCAAATAAAAAAGAAAAAACACGTTGAACGTGAAATAAAAAACGGCGATCACGTTGCACGAAAATAACCCTTTACCACCCTCTTCCGTGTCCCCATGTCTAATTTGCCAAAAAACGTACCATTACTTATGGGCCTGCTACGCCTATGTATTAGTGAAATAAAGTATCTGAAATATCTTAAAAAAGATCTTCATAAATTACCCTGTTACAGGATTGATTTAAACAGTCTAGTGGCGGATTAAGATATTTTCATAAAGGGGGAGGGGGTTCCAGCCAAGGTTCAGTAATTCCTATATAATCAACCAAATTTTTCCCACAAAAGGGGGACAGGTACCTTTTGTATCCGCCTATGGGACCCAACATGAAAAATAAGAAATAATAATGTATAAAAATAACCCTTTTGCTGCCGAGTTTTTTTCTTGCTTTGTCGCGCCAAAAGCATCTTGACGTTTCTTATCTGTGACGTTGCAAAACTTGTGCCTCTCTGTAGAACTGCGCTTTCCCGCCGTCCGATATTTTTTCCCGCGTCAATGTACCCGTAATTATGAAAACGATGTACATAAGTAATTTTACGGAAGTTGAATATGCTCTAAGATTGTCATAAACTATGTTTTTAATACAAGATTATTTAAACATACAACTTTTTACCTTGGAATATATTTTTTTATTATCTTTCTTGTCTTAAAATAAAGTGAAAATAATATACCAATTGCTATACTAGCTTTAAAGGCGACTTTGTTTTTATCTTTGTCAAGTGAAATGCATAAATGATTCTTAACCACCTATAAAATAGTAAAATATTTATTCTCGTTTTTTTATTAGGTAATTGGTATAAATACTGTAAAAAATCTCTCAAATCATTATATAAACGGCACTGAATGAAAATGAAAATAAAAACAAAGCGTGTACAAATTAATAAAAATAAATAAAATCTCCGAGCAGCTGTTCTATGATTTTATGAACTACTTTTTGTTGTAAAGTATCAAACGTGTCAGATTAAAATTATCATGATTTCAATCCTTGTTTCGGTAGGCGAGGAAATATTTTTTATATAAAAATTATTATCCATATTCATTTGGCTTATTTTTTAATCATGTTTATTATAATTTTGTTGACCACTGTTTGCTCAAAATTTTAGAGAATACGAATTTAAAAAAAAAACATAGTAAAAACTAGGAGAGAAATTCTCTAAAATGAATTTCTATTGTCTACAAGTGAACCTGAATCAATAATAATTCCTTTTCATTTACTATGATAAAGTACACACTGTAATTGATCGTAATTGACATACACGAAATATCTTTAAATCTGTTAATTGATAAATACACCTTATCGCTATTTGTCCGCCATTGCTGGATATCACACAGGTTCCCGTAAAATGTTGACGTCATAATACAAAATATCTGACGCCACAATGGAAAAGTGATTGTTGTTGACGTCAAAAGTTCAAGCGGCCGGGTCAGCCGGGATTAGCGATAAGGTGTATTGTTCTCTTCTCAACTTTCAGTGGCAAATATTTCATGCAATATTAAGGACGTCTGAAATTCAATATACAATAAATCTATTGCTCAATGAGTCCTACAAAGTAAAAGATATGTGGTGAATGCCAGAAAAAAGAGGTTGCCGCTGGGAAAGGATATCTATGATATATATATTATAGGAATAGAAATCATTGTGTCTACTACTAATTTAACATCCCCATTTCGAATGAAAATAAACATTTTTAAGGCAGTGATTCCATGATGAAACAGATTTAAAATGTATTGAAATATCGTATGGCAATACAAGTACATCGGTTAACATGTGTGCACTTTTACAACAAAAAATCCTCACGGAGATTTCAATCGTGGTATTTGAGACCTAAATAAATTATCCAGTTCTTTTAAATAAAGCGTGTATGGTGTATTGTGAATGAATATTAATATTTAACGTAATCAAGTATAAAAGTTACCGTTTTTATGATTATTTATCAGGGATAAGATTTTTGATTTATATGTCAGAGATATTTTGATTGATAGATGTACGAAAAAAAACGTAAAACAAATTTCTCGAAAGAATGCAACATTTTACATGAAAATGACGAACTAGATAATTAGTAATCACGTTAAATAAGTTGGTATTATAGTACTAACAAGCTTATGATCCTGTATAATTTCTTGACATCCGTTTTAAGTTAACTTTTAAAGCATTTTATTCAGTTTGCTTCATTCCCGCCAAAATCGCCCTTTTGAAACCGGTTTTTGACGTTGTCAGTGCCCCAGAGTATTGTGACGTTACAATGGACCTTTGACGTTCTACACAATCAACAAGATTTGTGTGTAGAAGCCATAAATGTCCCTTTGGCAGCAAGAGGGTTAAATGAAATCGTGAAAAATGTACAAAAACAGCTAGGTTTACTTACCATAAATATATCCGACATTCTGTTTTGCTTCTGGTTTATTCAAATCAAGATAATAGAGCGTATTTTTGTCCATTTTCTTCTCCGTGAGGGTAACTCCTTCATTGATCATTCAAATTGTTTACATTTATAAATGACGTCATCTAGATGGAGTGCGTGACTCCGCAGATAAATAGTCCTTTTTTCTTTGACTTTTTAATAATTACCAATACCAAGTATAAACAAAACAGGTTGTTTTGTAATCAATTGCTATTATTCTAACATCAGTACTGCTAAGTAACTTGTGTAAGTCCAGGCTATCCGTCTAAATCCCTCCGCCTCACGTCAGAAGGTCCCTGACGTCATATAAATTTTTGTCAACAACTTCGAACTTGGAACCTTGTACAAATTATGATTGCCTCATTTTTCCGTAATTTTAATTTGCAAACAAAACAGATAACTGCTAGGTCAATAAATCGATCATAGTCATGGAACTTAAGAATTGGTTTTCATTTATAGATTTACAACAGTGAACGCTTTACCGGTTTGCCTTGCAAATTAACCGGCGCTTTTCTGTTTACCAACGGGAGAAAATAAAAAGGTCAGTGGTAGCCTAGTTTAAAAAAAAAAAACTTGAAATCGGCAATAAAGTAAAACCACAACTATACTGACGTAAAGGATTTTTTTAAACACCCAGGTTCGTATGCTATCATACAGACCTGTGAAATACAACATCTGATTCAATATTTGCTGTTCTGCATACACCAGGTGCGTATGCTAGCATACATACCTGAGAAATACAATGTATTAATTAAATGTAGACATTAGCATACACCAGGTACGTATGCTAGCATACAGGCCTGAGAAATGCAAGTTAATTTATTACAATTCAGTTCAGCATACACCAGGTGTTAAATATGCCAGATTCACGATTTCCAAGTGCTCGATAAAATAAAAATGTGTTTTTTCCTTTATTTTTCTCTTTTTGCATAAGTTTGTCTTATGAGCAATAATTCGACCTATTTGAGTACGAATTATGACAAATTACCGTTAATGAGAATTTCTAATTTTAGATGAGAACGTGTTATAAGAAACTTTTACACATATTGTACAAGAATTTTACTGCCTTGTAAATAATTCAAAATTTGGATGAAATTCAAGTTTCATAACCGATTCACAAATGATATCGGATATGTTAATACATCGTTATTTAACCGAATATTAATATTAAAATTAATATTCGGCTAAATAGTCTTTCGTCAAAATAAAGTAGTGTTTTATCGTATTGATTAAATAGCAAATAAAAGATGTGTATGTGAAATCCGTATCGATACCTCCTGGATACTACCAGAGTAAATCAACATTTGGTCAAATTTTGTAAGAAAGACGTTAATATATCAATGGGACATACAATTTTTTGTGATCTCAAAATATGTTTTATTTAATGTTATTTATATGATGATAACATACGCAAAACGTCGGTTTTAAATTTAGGAACAAGATGTTAACGCTTGTACAGACTAAACCTGTGATTGAAGTTGCATTATGCATGTGTGTATATTACATTTGCAACTATTTTGTTTATTTAAGGAAGTTCGCTACTAAGTTTTAAAATAGCAAACTTTGTACATCACTAGTATATATTGATAGGAGATCAATAAAGGAATCAAAAGAGCAAAAATAAATAAAAGGTCAATGTACTTGTTTTCGAGATATAAGTCATTGAAATTTTAGTGGGAAAATGTTCTCTCTTGACTTTTTATAGTTTAATCATTGACAGGTTTATGTTTTCAAAAACTAAAACGACATAAGAACAATTGTATAAGACTTTTACAGAGGGATTATAATGATACATGTAAAAAGATTTATAAAAAGAAAAATGGTTGGACAATGGGCAAATTCTTTTTAAAACATTCAAATGGATAAAACCAGAGGATTCCGAAAGTGTCAAACATGAAAGCGAACTTTGGCTTTTTTTATTTTTTGAATTCGAGCGTCACTGATGATTCTTTTGTAGACAATACCCGCGTCTGGCGTACATTGTATATACAGAATTGAGTCCTGGTATCTATGATGAGTTTATTTCCTAAAACTAACAATTTCGAAGAATAGGCCCAGACTGTTTTGTTTGTATATTTTAAATCACGAAAGTATCTTTTGAAGATATTAAGTGCATGAACACTCAATGTGAACTGAACTATGAAATTCAAAGCACGATAAACGACAAATCATTTTTCAAACGATGAAAAATTAAAATTTGATCAGAAAATAAATAGTTATATGCTTTTTATCAGTTTTTAATGACAACATTATTGACTTAAATTATATTTGCTTGTATAAACTTCAAAGTACACGGATATAAGTCGATCATAACACACCATTTATTTGGCCTTTATAATACTGTTTTATTCAAGCGTCACTGATGAGTCCTTTGTAGACAAAACGCTCGTCTGGCGTAAATATACAATTTTAATCGTGGTATTTGATGATTTTTATTATATGAATACGATGTTGATGATTCATTATCCGAATTATCAAATGATTTAATCTGTTAATAAAGTTTTAAAACAAATTGCTAACGCAGAATTGCTATGATTTATTAACATAATCTATTTTCATTCTTAATGGGCCTGTCCCATGTCAGGAGTATGTTCATTGGTTGACGTTGGTTTTTATCTGTTATATTTGTTTTAAGTAAATTGCTGTGTAATAAATTATGAAGTCAGGTTTCTTGTTTCACACTCTGATGTCGTGGTATTATTAAAGCAAAATAATCAGTTGGCGAGGACCATACAGTGGCATGTTATTGCTTACTACCACTAAATTTTCACTCTGGTTGATTATTGTCTCATTGTCAACCAAAACATATTTCTTTATTTTTATAAAATCTTTATTCCAAATTCAAAATGTTGTCAATTCGGAAATTTTTGTTTTTCTGTAGAAAACTTGTAATTTTAAAAAATAAAACATGAGTGTCATCTTTATCTGTGTTGAGTAGGTAAAGCTTTCATATTTAATCCTGACAGGGAATTGCAACGGTTTCTGCGACTATCAATAATTCTTTCACTACGAACTCTGAACTCTGATGTTTTTTTAGTCTCAAGTTGAAATGTGATTGTTTTTATATGAACATAATTTTCAAATTCAAAAATAAATTTTGTAATAAAATCGATTTCTAACTTGCTGTGTTTCCCATGACACAATATTTTCTAATATCTAAAACTTATTTGCAACTTTTTTATCAATTTCTTCCAGGTATTTCATTATGTTTGTTGCAAATATGGAGATTAAAATTTAATTTCCTGCCAAAGAATTACATTGTTTTATATAAGGTATAAGTTGTGACTTACTCTCATATTTGATATCCACTAAAAGACATTAATACATTTGTAGCTTAATAAACAAGGCTTTGTCAATACATACACATGTTGGTAGGAATATGAGTATGAAAAGAGAATCTTTCTAGTTCGGATAAAACATCAATATTGATACAACTTGTTTTTAACACCAGGAATGTATCTATAAAATCTCATATATATATATCATGTGTATTATGCATGTTGTTAGAAATGTATTTTGTCAATGTCATTTACGTGTATGCTGATGAGAAGGCATACTGTGTCTTTACAATACATGTTAAAATTGAGAATGCAAATTGGGAATGTGCTTAAGAGACAACAACCCGACCATAGAGAAAAACAACAGCAGAAGGTCACCAACAGGTCTTCAATGTAGCGAGAAATTCCCGCACCCGGAGGCGTCCTTCAACTGGCCCCTAAACAAATATATACTAGTTCAGTGATTATGAACGCCATACTAATTTCCAAATTGTACACAAGAACATTTATCAAAAGATACTACCCAATATTCAAAAATCTTTTCACCTTTTCTTTGAACTCACATAAAGTTTAATGTCTTTCAAACAAAACAAACCAAAAAAAAAAAAAAACCAAACAAACAGAAGAATGTTGCATATGCTATATTTCCAATTTGTTCGCCCCTAAGCGCAATGCAAGCATTAATTATATAAGTTACATTTATACAGTGCTAAGAACAGTTATGAAATGAGATTGCAGAAACTGTATTATTCGAATACATTTTGTTTATTTGTCTTTGATGTATGTATATATTAGTGCGGTACCGTGCTAAAAAATTGTATTTGCGTTAAAGCAGACCACATTTGTTAACCATAGACAATACATCAACGTAAGTAACCGTTTTAGTATATCAACATATGTATGCATCTTTTGTAACATATCGGATGTGTAAGAAGGTAGAATTATAGCTTTTATAACTGGTTCGGGAAAGTATGTGTCCCCATGTTCAATTTTGTTTCTAAATTAGTTCAGCTTGAAAGACCAATCAAGACAAACTATTATGGTCATGCAGATGTTCAATGTTTACTTAACGTGCACATTTCAAAACTCATTCAAGATAATAATTTATACGATAACATAAGTCTTAAATCGAAAAAAAATAGACAAAACAAAAGCAACAATAGTCATTTCTTTAAAGCTGTAATGAAGAACGTCTTTTGAACTTTACTACAAAGCAGCCGAGTATGTCAAAGAAAACAACTAAAACTCCTATAAAACAAATGAAGACGACTCCAACATATCCAACGGATGTCGCCGATATACGATCATCTGGAACTGATATCCTAGAACGACGCTTTCGAGTTGTATTAGATTTGTTGACACTCAGTTCTTTCTTTATTAAGTCTAAGTCTTGCTTCAATATTTCTCTTAATTGATCACGAGGAAGATTCATTCCACGTAAGAAATCATATTTGCTTTTTCCAATTGTTGAACATGGACAAAGACATTCAGATGGAATGATTGATTGAACAGAAGTAACAAGTGGAATTATTGGATAAACAGAAGTGACCTCGTTTTTTCCGAAAATTGGTGTCGTTTGAATAGTTGTCGCTTCTGATGTTCTCGGTGCCGTTACTTGTAAGGACGTCCCTGGTGACCTTCTAAGGATGTCAGTAGTTGTCACTTCTGACTTACCAAGAGTTAAAATGTCTGTAGTTGTTACTCTAGAGTATCTTGGTATTGCGATCTTTATAGTTTTCACAGTAGATTGCCTAGGTGTTGGAATTTCTGTAGTTATCACTGTGGAATGTCCAGGTGTTGTCATATATGTAGTTTTCACCGTAGAATGTCCAGGTGTTGTCATATATTTAGTTTTCATTCTTGACTGTGTTGGTATTGTCACGACTGTAGTTTTTACTGTAGAATATCCTGGTGTTGTCATTTTGATAGTTGGTACTGTTACTGGTATGACTTTATGAAAATATAAACAATTCAAGAAAGTGCAAAAAATTACAAATTGATTTGTATCCACTAAGTGCACTCCGGGGGTGTTAGCCAAAATGAGTGTGTATATTTTTCTGTAAGGGTAGTTTTGTCAATACGGAATGATAGTTTTCAATAATTTGGGAGAAAGTAAAATCACAAAAATACTGAACGCAGAGGAAAATCTAATCGGAAAGTCCATAATTACATGGCAAAATAAAAAACGAATGGACAAGAACTGTCATATTCCTGACTTGATACAGGCATTTTCAAATGTAGAAAATGGTGGATTAAACCTGGTTTCATAGCGCTAAATCTCTCACTCTGATGATAGTCTCATCAAATTCCGTTATATTTGTAATGATGCGAAAACTCAACAGACCTAATACATGAAATAGTCATAATATGGGTACAGCAGTCATCATCGTGTATCAAGTTTAAAAAGGAACAATTTAACAGATCACAAAAACATCTATCTACAAACAAATTCATTGGTTCGCGTGTCTGACGTCAAATGTCCGTATACGTCACATATATTTGTCGTTCAATGTATATACAAACAATTTAAAATTTCACATGGCCAATGTTACTATACAGGGTTAAAAAATCCAAAATATGTAAGAATTAATTGCAGAAATAGACCGAGATTTAAAACAGTCCAAAAGTTATTTAGAATTTATGAGAATCCACAAATAACTGTACATTCCACTACGCGATTGAATAATTTTGACGTTTGTCAATCAATGTATTTTCTAATTCATAATAGAAATATATCATAATGACATATAATAGAACAATATCAGGAGGTGGCTTTTAGCGTTATGATCATATGGTATTGAAAAACATGATAAATTCATGGTATCCAATCTCATAAACATTAACGACACCATGTTGTCAAATCTGTAAATGAATTCTAAAATGATTTATTTCTTGTTGCTAGTTTCGATCTATGTTAGTTCATCACTTTTAAAATTATAATAATGAAATAATGGTGAATAATTTACAGATTGAATTGATGATAATCAAGTAACTCAACAGTTTCCCCTTTTTTCATAACTGCTAAACAATAAATCATGAAAAATGTCAGGCGTCCGACGTGATTTTCATTTGCCAAAAAGTTGAAAGTCAAGGATTTTTTGTATTGAAACACGGATAATCTAAATTACTTGATATAACAAAGTATAGAATGTATATTTCCCGACCAAATATAATTGCAAAAAAATGTAATCTAAATAAATAGTATTCATTAGATCATTAATTTTATAGTATGATATTATCAAAATTATATGTCTCTTACTTTATGCTTCTATATACCGACAATGTTTATAGATCGTTCAATATTTAATAGTTTTCTGTATGCGAAATAATAACTGAAAATAACCACAAAAGAACTATGTTTTATCGTTTCTAAAAACAAAGAAATTTAGAAATTCAGTTTGTTTATGATAATGACAAACAGACACAAGAGAAAATTAAAAATTCCATTTGTTTGAACTTTTGATAAGCACAGTGTGGGAACGGAACTGTACGGTTATATAATGGTTTGGTCATTCGGGAGACTGTCAAGCAGGCCTCCACATTCGAAAAATAAAAAGTTGCCTGAATGATGTTTGATGAACTCAAATAGTACTGTATAAAATATCTGTTCCAAGTTTTGGTAATCAAAGCATTCTATATGTAAATATGAACTAATCAAATAATAACAACGATATATGCATGAACACGTTTCCTTGGAATGGTGGAACTCCGAGTTAATCAATCAAAACTGTAACACAACAGCGATTGAAAATTTAAAATAAACATCGAAAAACCAATTGTTGCTACATGTATCAGAATTTTCAAATATTGATCCTAATATATTTATTTTCTCAATGTCGAATATTTTAATTGACTGTACACTCGCTTGTGAGTTTACTGTACAATTGCTGGAAGCCTTGTGATCTTACTATCACTAAAGGAGTAGGTTCAGTAAGACCCCTTTTTGGCCCAAAATATAGCAGTTTTACAAAACTGTGAAAATGTAATCTTTTAGCTATTTATTGGAAAGAAGAATGCTTCTGCTACACAAATATGGGATGTTTCTGACAATAAAATGCACATGTATGGGGTACTACTATCATTAAGTTATGCTAAATTACTGAAATCTTCACAATTTTAGCATTTTAGTTAAAATTTAGACGGTTTCCGTCTTAAATGAAAGTGGCCGTATTCGTAAGTTGTAAGTTGTATTTGATGATAATACATTACATATATATAGGTTGATGATGAACTCGGATGTGGCCACTTTCATTTTTGACAAAAAACATCTGAAAAATGACGATTTTTTCATATTTGATAGATTTTTCATATTTAAGCTTGAATCTGAGCGTTTAAATGCCTTAATCAGTTAAAATCTTTCACATAAACCAATTTAATCAATTGAAATAGACACTAAAATGTTTTGAAGGTGTCAAAAATATTTCGTTAGATGAATATGAAATTTGAGGCCAAAATCGGCCCTTACTGGACCTACTCCTTTGGATTTCTACTTGAATATTGGGTTTTAAAGTTTTAGACAGGTTATTTTTTTGTAGAAAGGCCAGAACCTTATAAAACATCCAGGAGCTGATTAAACTTTCAATAAAACATATTTCTAGGCATAACAATGACTCGTGTAAGTCGTTATTGTTCATGATTAAAATGCAAACTTGATGTTCCTTAAAAATAGAATTCGTTTAATAGTTGTTGTACGTAGTTTCCATTTTGGATTTGATAATTTTTATTTACTTACAATCAATTTTTTTAATGTTCAATCGTTAATAGGTTTAATGCAGAAACAATCACTTCCTCCATTTGTTGGACTCAAATACCAAAACAATTGCCGTTGACGCAGATTAAACGTGAAGAATTAAATAATTACAAAACTTTGCATATTAAATAATCCAAAACCTTGCATATTAAATAATGCAAAACTTTGCACTACACACAAAACAAAAAAATATTGCAAACTTGTTTTCAAATATGATTAAATGTATATCTCTGCTGTAATTATTTAACTTTTATTGAATAAAAAATAATCTTACGTTCATAAACAGAATTTACAAAGACTCCTCCACATATTTGTGACGAATTCCCTTTACATGGAAGATGACATTCACCATCACTTATCTTTTGGAACACATTTGCATTACCCAACAAATTGTCACAAAAACACTCATTGGATGCCTGCAAAGAAAGGAATAATTTAAATGAACTTAATGTCACTGAGAAAATCACCAATTGGAAACACAAGCTCGCGGATGTTAGCGATTTAGGTTAGAATAACAAACTACATGAACATTATATATGGTAGACCGTAATCGCTAATGACCAAAAATATGGTTCTTGGCCTAAGACAAACATATTATAGATGTGGTGGGGTTAAACATGTTAATGACTGAGACAGCAGTAAATAATTTTATTATGTTGACAACAATGTGTGAGTAAATGGTAAATATGTATAAAAAATATATAGAACAGCAGACAGTCAATACTTTGTTTAAATTTTAATCATTATAAAAGCAAGCAACAATGTTAATGGCACCGCAACAAAAAAAAACACTGTGAAGGTCAGCATTTTGGTACTGGTATAACCAATATCACATATAGTCTTATAAGAATTTGCTGTTTAAACAAATGCGTGTACCAGGAATATGACAGTTGTAATTTTATTGGTTTGATGTTTTTGAGCTTTTAATTTTGCCATTTGATAAGAGACTTTCCTTTTTTAACATGTTGAATTTTCCTCGGAGTTCAGTATTGTCGTAATTTTACTATTTAGAACATTTTGAAAATATTATTAAGTGAAGAAATATATTCATAATGCAAAGATCCAAATGTCTTGACCTGTTTTAGCTATACTTAGTCCTTTCATTTTCAGAATCTTATCTTTTGACCACAAATGTCACTGAATAGACATTTGTTATCGAAATATATACCTGGTGGAGAACAATTGGTACCGTTATGTTATTACTACCATTGAGTCGATAGTCCTGCTGGTGGTATGTAAGTCCCTGGCGGTACACAATGTATCACCAGCATAGGAGCCAGTACTTTCATGGAAGGTAGGCTGGAGCAGGATCTGCTTAACCTTCCAAAGCACCTGAGATCACCCCCCAGTTTTTGGTGGGCTACGTGTTGCTAACTATTTGGTTTTCTGTGGTGTGTCTTCTGTACTTTTATTTTTCTGTTTGTCTTTTTATTTTTAGTCATGGCGTTGTCAGTTTATTTTCAATCTATGAGTTTGACCGTCCTTCTGGTATCTTTCGTTCCTCTTTTCTCATCCTAGCATGGAAATAGGGTTATTTTGCTATCAATGTTGTCAATATTAAACTGTCATAAAGGGATATTAAGTATGCTATAAAACCAGGTGAAACCAACCATTTGTATAATTTTATTACCACGTCATCCGGCTGTAGGTGATTCCAGGTGCTTCGAAAGGGTAAGCAGATCCTGCTCAATAACGTACGTTTTGTTACAACTTACTTGTAATTCCATGTACCTGTGTTTATTACATAAGTGTGTGCACAGTTCAAGTGTCATTCGATCATTATGATAAGTATCGACCAACGCTCTATATCCTTTATCATGGTAACAACCAAGGTGTTGAACATCTAAAATAATCGTATCGCATGAATAACATTCTTAAAGCTTAAAACTAACATTTAATATATCAAATACAACGGAATAAAGGTATCAGTACTCTTCAAGAGTCAAACATCGATTATCCGACAAACAAATCTTGGTCACAAACCAAAACCAAGGTAAACACGTCAACCATACGAGAAAAAACAACAAAACAACAGAAACACTAAATTGCATCAAAAATAATCGCCTAAATGAATATAAACATGATTAACATAATTATCTTAATCATCATCATACTGACTCTGATATAATTTTGTTCCAGTATACAAAATACAATGTGGCAGAATACAAAATACAATGTGTCAGAATACAAAATACAATGTGGCAGAATACAAAATACAATGCGACAGTATACAAAATACAACGTGGTAGTATATATATTCTTGCTCTATTTGATAAATAAACTCTGCCAACTGAGATTCCTCCGTTTATTTTAAACAGCTATTATATTATCGATATATATGACCGCTTGTATCTGATAATTCATTTGTTTCTGCAAAAACCTCTCAAACTGATTTCGCCAGCATCTTAGAGATTTAACAAAATTACAGAAGAACTATATTTTGGGAAGAAAAAAATTATGACAATCTTGACATAACTTATCCAACTTACCAAACGAACTTATTAATTGTGTCCTGTAAAGAATCCATATTAAAGCTGCCAACGGTATTCTAACACAGAGCAGCATAATTATCATGTTTAAAAAAAAACGGATTTGTCTAATAAACCTTTAAAGTTTGTTATGAGAAAATTATAATATTCGTTTTATCAAAGAATACTCCATTTAATTGATTAAATGATTATAATTGGTTTTTTTTCTTTGCTTTGATTATATATCAAAAAATTATTCCGACTAAATTAGATATTGATAAGACTTTTTTGTTTGCAATATAAACAAATTGCAATATTTTATTCTGAATTTAGAGTACTCTCAGGTATAGCTTAAGTAAAATCAAAACACAAAGTCCTTTACTAATCTTAATGAAATCATAACTGTATAGAACCAATATAATAAAACAATGGTTAAAGTGTAAAAGCTGAACGACTCGAGGCTGTAATAAGGTCTTTTAACATTACTTTTTTTATCGGTATAAATATAAAGTGCGTTATCAGAAAATTAAAACCAAAATAATCTTATTGTTATATAAATTTACCTATGCACATTCACGGTTCTAAAACCGATCTGTAGGTCAGAACATGTTGGCATTGCACAAGGTCAATTTTTTTTCTGATTGTTAATGACGTCTTAACACTTAATCCATTGGATGTTGGATGTGTGCTGATTGATTCCTGATTCTTCTAAACATAATGTTTTATTAGTTTTTATTGGCTATAAATTGGTTTAAGTAGCTGAGAGTACTTACAGAACTGTTTTAGTGTCATTTGTAGGGATGAATAAATACTCTGTTACGTCCGGTCCTCTTTTTCTTGTATTTCTGCTATTAATCTGATGGGCTAAGCCTTTTATAAATTGATTTTTATAGTTTTGTCATATGTTGTACTGTTACACAACTGACCAAGGTTATGAAAGGGATTTGCGACCGATAACATATTAACGCTGCCTCTTTCTGTCCCAAGTCAGAACTGTTGCTGAAGAGGGACGAAAGATACCAAAGGGACAGTCTTGCTGAAGCGTACATGTGCAATGTATATATATGAAACAATACTATCTAGTTTGGTCTTTAATGTCCGATAACATAATCAATATCAATATAAGGAAGAAAACAATATTCAAGGTTTCTTAAATGTAGGAAAAGCCAGGTATCAAATTTTCTTAGAAAAGTCATTTTTCTCCATTTCATAATAATAAAAAACAATTATTTTCTTATTGTTTTGTTCATGTTTACTAGTCAAATTTAAAATATGAAGAAAGCTAATAAATAGCAGATTTTAATTCTGTACAACATGATGCATATTATTTGTTGTAAAGTAATAACATTTCTTCCTATTAAAACATGAGCCTGAAGAAATAGCGCAAATGACGTTTATTTTGACCGCCGACGTCACCGGTATTTTTATCATGTCTGGAAAGAATGAAAAACCGGGATATGTGGTAGGGTACTAGACTAGGTATTTTAACAAGGTATGAATACGAAAGTAGAGATTCCAAATTTTCATGTAATATAGGTTTCCAGAAGTAGATCGTATTAAAAATGTATTTTATTCAAAATCAAACTTTACAAGCAAAATTTTAATATACAATGTATTTTTCATGAAGCTCTTAAATTGAAACCGGCATCATCGTAAAATTTAAAACATTTACCTATTATCACTATAATGTCTCGATCTCTCTATCGTCTACCACCTACCCCGAAGACCCTAAATATTGCTAACAAGACATCAAAATTGATTTCGAAAACGTTGAGAACATCAACGGCTGGAGTATCAGTGTGGTTGACACTTTGCTTCTATGCAACACGCTCTCTGGTTATTAATATAATTTATATGCATATTCCTCACATTTAAACAATAACAGAAAGGTCCTTGATGCATTTTTTGCACAATATTCGAGAAGAATACGAGTTGTTTGAAATGACAATTAAAGTTCTAATACAAGGTAATTTGCTTTAAAATGTAGATTTTGCCACGTTTCATTCATTAGTCAAGTCTGTGACCTTCTGTTTTACATTTTATTAAAATATTATTTTTAAATCTCATATGGGTATTTTTTGAATATAGTAAAATTTACTTCTTTAAATTTGCATTGACATTTTATAATAGTATTAATTTTCATCATGTTTTTTTTACAGGGACTGTACAGTTTCATTCTCCATCAGTGTGTATTTAATTTGCAATGATTATTTAATCATGTAACATTATCAAATACAGACAATTCGAAAATATGATTTTTCATACTCTTCACTGTTTCTACACGAAATTCCCATATTATCGATAATTTCCGTTTTATTCTCGACCCGATGGCATTTTTTATGAAACCGGATGTTGGTACGCGTAGCCTACGAATGTCAATTTGACTATTCGTACCCGCATGCGGGTACGCGCAGACACTGCCTTTTTAGAACGTAAAGTACGATCAAAATAGATAAGTTCGATTTTATAAAAATCAACAGATGCTCTGAAATAAAATCATCTGAAATAAAAGCGTGGAAAAAACAGATATAACTTAAACGGTAATAGTTGTCGACGAGAGAAGAATATATGGCAATTTTAAAATAGCAAACAATGATAAAATATTCTTACGTCACACTTCGTGAATAGATATTTAGATGGGTTTTACAGAATAGAGAATAAAGTTAGATGGGTTTTACAGAATAGTGAATAACGTTAGATGGGTTTTACAGAATAGAGAATAAAGTTAGATGGGTTTTACAGAATAGAGAATAACGTTAAATGGGTTTTACAGAATAGAGAATAACGTTAGATGGGTTTTACAGAATAGAGAATAACGTTAAATAGGTTTTACAGAATAGAGAATAACGTTAAATAGGTTTTACAGAATATATATAGAGAATAATGGGGCAACGCAAAGGAAATAAAGATTAGAAAAAAAATATGGTGTTAAAATATAAATGATACTGGGCAAAACTTATAAAGTCATTCAAAGTATGGGAAAAAAACGCAAAAAAATAAGGAAAAGGGAATTTAGGACATTCCTCATTGCAGACCCTTGTGAAAGACACGCCAAACATCCCTCCCTTCAAAAATCAAAACGACAAGAAAGGAGAAGAAGTCACACATGGCAGAAATCCAAAACAATAACATTTTTAAAATCAATTCTCATGATGAGAAAGTTCTCTAATTTTAATGATGGACAGAATAGACTATGAACTAAATCGAATCAAAGACATGTCAATTTCCATATGAATAATATAACAAAAAATGATATCAAAAGAGCAACACATTATATAAGGGGGTAAGAGGGGTCCTGATCCCGAAAATCCCGGGCTTAAAAAACACGAAATCCCGAGGTCCCGAATTTGAATAAATATAAATCCCGACCCGAAATTCGACAAAAAGAATTCCCGAGTCGCGAAAGGGTCAATCCCGAAATCCCGATCCCGGAGTCCCGATAAAGGTCCTAACCCCTCATAACAGCTATCCAGCAAAACAAAATTATCTTAGAAATCTTTAAACGTAGATGAGATGTTATAAAGAGATTTTTATGATAGCAACTCGATCCCATAACTTTTTAGCTATACATCTGGAGGCTATTCACATGCATGGTCAGAAAATGGAACCAGTTTCATTCTATGTTAAATATAGGGAAATAACTGAAACTTCTGCGTGCACCTTCTTAACGGCAAAATAAAATATTCTGCGATAGAATACAGTAAAATCTAGTTTGTAAATAATGAATACCGTATAACACAATTATTAAGTAAAAATGAAAAAACATGTTCATGCTTTTTATAGTACATAATCAGAGGCATTATTGTAGTCTTACAGCATTAAAAAATTAAAAAAATAAAAACAAATTCAGTGTTAATAATAAATGGCTGCAATCTAGCAACAAAAGAGTTAGACATCTACTATATTTGATCATTGACGATCGAAGTAGCTAGAACAATGTAATTTTTTTCTTAAGTCTATTGGTATATTGTGCATACATGTACAAATACTCAATGACATACTACAAACAAAAATGTGTACATAGCACATGGATGCCCCTTTCGCATTATCATTTACTATGCTTAGCAGACCGTGAAATTAGGGTTAAATCTCTAATTTGAAATAAAAATAAGAAAGATCATATGATAAGAAACATGTGTATAAAGTTTAAAGTTGAATGAACGTCAACTTCATCCAAAACTACAAAGACGAAAAACTTTCAACTTGAAAAAAAAAAAAAAATTACCTAAAGTGGGACAGACGACCAAAGAGACGGACGGACAGACTAACGAACTCACGGACTGAAAAAACATTATGTCCTAAGTGGGACTTTCTTGTCCATGTTCACTGTTATGTTCAAGCACTACACTATAATGGAATCTTACAAGCACATTTTACCTCACTTCAAACTTAAGTCTTCCCATTAAAAATACATTTACCCCCCCCCCCCCCTCCCCCCCACACACACACCTTGAGAAATAAATTTTAAAAAAATCAGAAGAATGATAACTTAGAACCCCTTTTTAAGTTTATTTTATTCGCTGATCAGATACTAGCAGTACATAACAATCAAACTTAATGAATGCACGAAAGAAAAGTTAGATACATCTGAAACTTTTATAGGAAAGATTCAAAATTAGGATTGGAAATGCAAAATGTAGACTCCCATCTGAAAAAAAAAAAAATTTTCCTCACTTACTCTTGTAGTTTATATATCACAAACTACATATAAAGAACGAGGAGCAAGTGTGGAAACTAATTTAAATTAGATTTATGGAATCAAGATTTGAAAATTTTAAATGAAATTGCTTTTGACTGTAAACTACAATATGAAATCATGCGCGACATGTAAACAAAACGACTCGAAACAATATCAACTAATATACCCGCTAAAAAGTTTCCGCATGAAAAAGGAACATTGCTAGTTTGACAGAACAGGTATTTGTTCTTTTTGATGAAAATAATTCGATTGATAAATTTTCGGATGTGAAGTATCTCCCAGCTGTCCGTCGAATTGTTCAAGACTTGCATTCTTTTGTGTAAGAGTAAAGAAGATCGGCCGAACTATCCACTCAGTACTAAAGCATTTCTTGCGGGTAAATGAATTAAAGTTTATAATTTTGAAGAATTATTTTGAATGATAGCTTACCAGGTTCAACCCACCAATTTTCTTTAAAAATGTCCTGTACCAAGTCAGGAAGATGGCCATTGTTATATTATAGTTAGTTTCTGTGTGTGGTACATTTTAACGTTGTGTTTCCGTTGTGTCGTTTGTTTTCTCTTATTTTTGAGTGTGAATTCACATTACTATAAGACGTGTCACGGTACTTATCTATCCCAAATTCATGTATTTGGTTTTGATGTTATATTTGTTATTCTCAAAGAATTTTGTCTAATGCTTAGTCTGTTTCTGTGTGTGTGTGTTACATTTTAATGTTGTGTCGTTGTTCTCTTATATTTAATGCGTTTCCCTCAGTTTTAGTTTGTTACTCCTATTTTGTTATTTGTTCATGGATTTATGAGTTTTGAACAGCGGTATACTACTGTTGCCTTTATTTACTCTCAAATTGCAAATTTGATAAATATTGTAACACAGTCAAAATTCCAACATACTACATTTGGATGCAGCCCTTTTTGGGTTTTCAAATTTCAACTTACTATGAAAACTTCTCATTATCTTTGAATGAAATCATACGAGGTGACACAATTTTATAATGATAGTGAAATTTAGTTTCAATATCAAATATAGATCTCGACTAAAAGAAGGCAAAATTAATTATCAGTATAAAAAGAATGACATCGGATCTACAGATTGTTCAAATTCTAAATCATGAAAACAATATTCTATTAGCTTGTATTGCTAACAATGAACTTAGTATCCATTGAAAGAAGTATACATTTTTTTTTATAGTGAAGCAAGAAAACATGTTTTTTGATCAAAAGAAAACTGTTGAGAGTTGAAGTGTTGTTGATGAAGAATATATTCTTAATGCTTAAATGCGTCGATTTAAAACCTTTATTTCTGTAACCTATAAAATAAGTAGATGTGGTAGTATTCCCAATTAGAAAGATTACAAGAGACTCAAGGAGCATGTCAGATTTATATGATAGGTGTTAACAAGATTCATAGATACTAGTATCGACTGCTTATAAAGTCATAACTTCTTTATCTATTGTAACAAACTCAATTATAAATTGTTGCATTTTATGCCCCTGTGAACAAATGTATGTCCATGTGACAAAATGTCTCTGTGCATATCAATTTACCCTTGTCCGTCCGTCAATATTTAGATACATAGATTTCCTCGTCCTACAGTTTTGGAAGTACAACTTTAATATTTTGTAGGATGATCATACACATCACGAAGGTGTGCAAGATCACAGACTTTTGTTTTCTTTCAAATATTCTAAATAGGACGGTAGCTGTACCTTTTTAGTACAAGCTGCATAAAGAGATCGTGGATTTTCCGGCTATCTCATTCGTCAGTGTTTGAGATACAGTTGAACATTTTGCAGGATGTTCAAACACATAAAGGCAACAGTAGTATACCGCTGTTCAAAACTCATAAATCCATGGACAAAAAACAAAATCGGGGTAACAAACTAAAACCGAGGGAAACGCATTAAATATAAGAGGAGAACAACGACACAACACCGAAACGCAACACACACAGAAACGGACCAAGCAACAGACAAAACACCACGAGAATAACAAATATAACATCAAAACCAAATACATGAATTTGGGATAGACAAGTACCGTGTCACGTCTTATCTCAAAAATAAGAGAAAACACAAACGACTCAACGTTAAAATGCAACACACACAGAAACGAACAATATTATAACAATGGCCATCTTCCTGACTTGGTACATGACACTTTTAAAGGGGAATAAAAGTGGTGGGTTGAACCTGGTTTTATGGCATACCAAACCTCGCACTTTAATGGCAAAGTTAAATATAACATTGAAATGACAACATAATATTACAGGACTACAATACAAATAAAAAGGAGACCATATTAGACAAAGAAAAGCATGATTAATAGATAACAAAAAGCATCAGGTTTAAAATTCAATACGCCAAAAACGCGTCTTGTCCACACAAGACTCACTAGTGACGCCCAGATATAAAAGATCGAAAGTGAAAAAGGTACAAAGTTGTACAGCACTGAAGATCAAAAGTTGAAAAGGTTTTGCCAAATACGGCATTGTTTGTATGGCCGGGATAAGAACATTCTTATTATATAGAACAATTCATGCTATTGCAAACAGTAAATTTTAACAAATGAATATGAAAGAGATATACATAATGAAACTGAAGTATTAACTAATTACAGAAAACTAAACCCGAATACATAACGCCCAGATATAAAAGATCGAAAGTGAAAAAAGTACAAAGTTGTACAGCACTGAAGATCAAAAGTTGAAAAGGTTTTGCCAAATACGGCATTGTTTTTATGCCCGGGATAAGAACACTTTTATATAGAACGATTCATGCTATTACAAACAGTAAATTTTAACAAATGAATGTGAAAGATATATTCATAATGAAACTGAAGTATTAACTTATTACAGAAAACTAAACCCGAATACATGATGCCAAGTTCAATACAGCATAGACACATAAATAAGATGTGCATGGCCTGGTGTTTGGAATTTTTTGTTATTGTAAAGTGGAGCATCGTTTGTGTCTCACAGACAGCATACCAATTTCAAGTTGTATGCCAACATCACTATTTGTCAAATCTTAAACATGTGTCACTATACTCATGCATATGGCAGAGCAGAAAAAGGTGCATTGTCCTTATCTATAGTTTTTCACTGGTATTTCTGTTTTCTTTAATAAGTTTTTTTTTTAGCTTATTGAAAGACAATCATATTAACTTCCATCGTGATCCCTGCTACTATTGATACCCTTGTAACCTGCTTTGTTCTTTCTTTTTGAATTTGAGGCACCCAATACAGCCGAGTCAACGTGTCATATGTATCTTAAATTACCTGTAGAACATTCATAAACAAATATGGTTTGTTCCGGGAAAATATGCATTTTCAATTATTTTTTAAAAATTTTGCATTTAATTGGTTTCCATGGTAAAACAAAAACATGATTTTACTCATTTTTACAATTATATAATTATTCATTTTGTATTCACAACATATATTGGAAATAATATCACATGAAAAATTAAAATACTGAAAAAAAATTGAAAACAAAATATTTATTAATTTTTCTGCAAAAATGACGATTTCTATACAATTTTTAGTGATGAAACCACAAAAAAAAAAAAAAAAAATAAAAAAAAAAATTCAATAATATTTTGGAATTGATAGTCTAAATTTTTTACTTATATAAAAGAAATACTTATAATGATGCCGGGTTTTTTGTAAGTAATGAGTCTTCTGTAGACGAAACGCTCGTCTGGCGTATATAAAAAAATTAGTCCTGGTATCTATGATGAGTTTATTTACGATGTCACTGCTGGTGGAGATTTATTTCCCCGAGGGTATCACCAGCCCAGTAGTCAGCACTTGTGCTGACATGAATTATTATTGATAAGGTTATATTTATAAATTAACTGTTTACAAAATTTTGAATTTTCGAAAAACTAAGGCTTTTCTACCTCAGGCATAGATTACCTTAGCTGGATTTTGCAAAACTTTTCAGAATTTTGCTCCTCAATGCTCTTCAACTTCGTACTTTATTTGGCCTTTTTATTTTTTTTTTGGATTCGAGCGTCACCTATGAGTCTTTTGTAGACGAAACGTGAGTCTGGCGTATAAAACACATAGTCCTGGTAGCTATGATGACTTTATTTATATACTTTAATGCAAAATAATGTATTAAAGGGTTTGTATGCCAAAAAAATGTCAATTTCGCATGTGTAAAAGTGCATATTTTTGGCAAAAAAATGGAAAAGTTCATTTTTTGAGAATTCAGGTTTAATTCACCATAAATGTTTCATCCAAGAAACTTCTGAATTTCAGTTATCTATCTAACCAGTTGCAAAAACAGTAAAAAATTCCTATATTTGACCTATGATAGCATACTTCTGAAAATGTCCTAAAATTGGATATCTGTAAAATCGCCCAAATGATCCCAAAAGACCTTTACTTTTATCATCTAAAAATAACTGTGTACTTTTTTTATTTTTTGTCCGAATTGAACAATCTGAAGTGATTTTTTTTTCATGAAAAAGTTATCTCTCTAACTTAATGCTGATAATCTTTTGTTTTAACTCCTTACTATCCCTATAAAGCTATTAAATGTATAGGCTAGGTAAATAAAGGCAATAATAGTATACCGCTTTTCGAAATAACATCTCCGTTCAGAGTTTGATGAGATACTCCGTTTACAATTAAGTCTTCATATGAACAGTCACACTGTCAAACCAAATATTCGAAACTTTGAAAGAATTCGAAAGAGGTTTTAATTACTCTGTCATTTAACAAACTTTTTAACTAGTAATACATAGATTTCGTTTGTTGAAATTTTGTAACCTATGAACTTCAAACTCAAAACGTCATGAAAATGATAAGTGAAAGCATATGGTTGCAACCGTCTTCTCAGGTCCTTATATGTGTAAGCTGATAACATAATCTCGCCTCTGTAAAGACTTGTTATTATACCGATTACCAATGTCATTATACAGGTATAAAGTTGTTTCGGTAAATTATGTATTCTAATTTGTTGTAATAGATATAAGCAATTATGGCGCATTATTTCCCTTGCTCAATCAGGAGAGAAATTTATTTAATATTTTGATTGGTTTGATAATGTATTGAATTACATTGTGAACTTCCTAAAAACTTTAAACAGTTAAATCTAATATAAGATTCATTAATTTAAAGAACAAATTATTATAAATATTATATAAACATTTTGTCTTCATGTTTCTAATTAATATTGAATGTGCATGTTTCAATAACATAATGAATAATAAATAAACATGAATATCATTAATGTGGTCATTATTATAAATTTCCTGTTAACAAAACTTTGAATTTTGGAAAAAACTAAGGATTTTCTTATCCCAGGCATAGATTACCTTAGCCGTATTTGGCATTTTGGATCCGCAATGCTCTTTAACTTTGTACTTAATTGCCTTTATAAATATTTTGATATGACCGTCACTGATGAGTCTTATGTAGGCGAAACGCACGTCTGGCGTACTAAATTATAACCCTGGTACCTTTGGTAACTATAGTAACATTTCGAAATAACGAGCTTAAATAACATTTCATAAAGGCCATTCTTTTTTACGAAGCAAAGCAATACCAACTCTTTCAATTTGTCTTTTTGTTTGGAATGTGGAATACTAGTGTACAGAGTAGAAAAGTCAAATGTTTTAATACTGTTACAAGATGAAAGAGTTAGATTGTATGTACTCTAAAAGATCTTTGGAATTTTTAAGTATCCACATCTGATTCACGCCCCCTCTAGAATAGGCAGTTTCACAATAACTTTGAAGCCCGTCTTTGATTGCTGATAAAAAAGATGTTAATAATTTAAAAAGAGGTTTCGTGGAGCACTTGGAAGACCCAGCAATATACCGTTGTTTGTAAGAACACTTATGTAGTTTAGATATCCAATACAGTGACGGCAGATCCAGTTCTTCATCTTTGGTTGAAATTCCAAAGGAACACAGAACAGACCTATGATTATCCAGGATTTCCTCTTTGGTAAGTGTCGTGAGGGTATATGTTGAGTTTCCAAGTGAATTGTCAATACCTAATTCGTTTATCAAGCAGTTAATGTAATGAGTTTTACATACAAAAACGATGTTGTTTGGGGCTTTATCTGTTCAAATGGAACATTGCCGTCGTCATCTGGGAAACAGGTATGTGTAGCAGTCAACCAACGTGTGAGGGCGTCCGCAAAAATATGATAGCTTCAATTTCAATACTAGCAAATGTTGTTTTAGTAACTTTCTTTCCAGCAACAACCGTCTATCAAGACATCAACACTTCTTTGATTTCATAAAAAAAAAAAATGCAAATATTGTATTCACATAAATGAATCTGTTGTAGTAGTATTTCATTAATTAGAAACAGGTATGCGTAAATTTGCGAAATGTGGTAAAATTTTTAAATTTCTACATGTGTGTGACGTACTTCATGTAGTTACTGCATAACTACCCACTGAATAAAGAGAATCTTGATTCCTGTTATAACGATATTCTAGAATCTGAATGACCCTTATACATGGCGGAAAATAAAACGAACATGTCGTACAAAAAGTTACAAATAGTAACTTAAAGTCTGAGGTTCATTATGGCTTTTCTTACCGCTAAAAAATGTTCATGCAGTGAATAAAACTATAAAAACGTTCTAGGTCAAAACTACGGAGCAAAGAACGATATAATTCAATGAACAAAACCTGTACCCTTCAGTTACATATACAACGGCGATGATCAAAAGTAGGAACTGTAACAATGAGCAAAGGCAATGCCTGCAATAGCATATGGCTAAATCAAGAGTACTTTATTCAAATGATTTGAACCACGTGACTTTGTCCCTTTTGATCAAATTACGTCCCTTATCTTAAGATGGAAAATATAATTTATTTTAGATTTGCGGATAATCCCGCCCTTCTGTCGTGTATCTAAAACAAAAGTATCTTTAAAAACTTCCTTTGGCGGATATTTACAAAAATGCGGTGTAATCATAAGGTAAAATGCTTAAAATTTCACTTTTTACGAAATGGGAAGGTTGAAATCATTATGTTTTTAAAAGAATTTGGCCGCAAACTTAAAAAAAAAGGTAAGTTAAAAGTTATTTAACTTTAAAATTCATCCTACAAGGTGTTTCCCTATATGAGAACAAATCATGAACAATATCTTTTTGCATATGTATTTTTGTTTTGAGTCTTGCTATTTTACTATTTTCCGTCATTTTATATGATCTTATATAGCAATTATACTATGATTACGCTTCCGATTTTTAAACTAAAAGGACCGAAAGATTTCAGATTAGACAATGTCCATTTGTACACAGACAGAAGCCTAGAGCCTGTACAATTCACCTACATGCGAACAAATTGTTCATTCGACATAGGTATTGGCATATTGGTATTTTTATTTAAGGGGCTTATATAATCCTATTGTAACATCTGCCGTCATGATAATGCAAAATTGCCGCTATGCAAATTAGCAGATGATCCCAAATTTTTCCATATGAGGCTATAACAAGTAGGGGATAACAAATTTGGTGGAATCAACTACAGATGACTGTCCGACTGGATACAATTAAAAAAAAAAACAATGCCTACAGTTAGCTGTAAAAATGAGTGGGATCGCCTACAGATCACAATACGACTGGATGCCATGAGTAAAAGCAATGCCTGCAGTTATCTGTAAAACAAGATAGCGATCGACTACAGATCACAATACGGCCTTATATAATGGGAAAAATTCATGCCTTTCATGATGAGGAGGTTTGCGTGCACACATATAGATGACAGTCGATGATCTAGAATAATGAAACAAAACCTGACATCATTGAATAATCACATGACATAATTATGCAAGCACCCAATAGAACACTTACCATACCATACATTATATTTCATGCTTGCATCACAACTGTAGATTGATCTTTCCGAAAGAAAGATTTTGGTTTTCCATTTTAATAAAGGAGTCAAAGTGAGGATATATCCAAATATAATTCAAAATTAAGAAAATCAATTTCTTTTGTATCGGATCACTGAAATTTAATTTAAGATCGATTTCGCAAATTCCCTGACCGTATTAGACTTAGGTTTCAAATATCTTTTTGATGTCTTTTATTGTTTTGGGTAACTGAAATTCAATATAAGATCGATTTTGCAAATCCCCATACCGTATTAGACTCAGGTTTCAAATATGTTTTTGATGTTTTTAATTGTTTTGTGTAAAATTTTAGTTAAAATTGGGATCTTTTTAATAGAGGTTGATAAGTCAAGAATCTCTTCTCTTCGAAATTTAAAGTTCAAGGGAAAAAATGTATTCTTAATTACATATTTAGTGCTCCCAAATAAAAGTTAATATGTGTGTAACCCTCAGAAACGTAGAACCAAAAATAAATTGTTCATATGTCAGACGGCAATAAACACCGAACGGTTTTCCTCTGTTTAAACGCCAAAACGTGGACAACCTTTCAAACGTACTTGATAACGCCGATACATCTTCTGTTTGTGAACGCTCAATCTCAGACACCGTTATTCAATAGAGATTTTTAAATTAATGATACGTTTTCCAAAATATTCATCCAATCGATATAATCACATGATTTTAATCAACCATTTTTCTTGAAATGTCATGTATCAAGTCAGAAATATGACAGATGTCATCTTATAGTTCGTTTATATGTTTGTCGCATTGTTTGTTTTTTGTTGCACTTCAGTGCTCTCTTGTTTCGTTGTTTTCCTCTTGGAGTTGATGTGTTTTCTCGGTTTTTGTTTGTTACACGGATTTTTATTCTCTAAATCGATTGGTAATTTTTGAACAGCGTTATACTAATGTTGCCTTTGTTTATACAATATGACCCTGTGGCCACATGTGGAGAAGCACCTGAAATCACCCCAAGTTTTTGTTGGGGTTTGTGTTGTTTTTGTACCCCTATTTGTGACATTTTGTTCACGCATCGTTGTCAATACAATGGTATTTGATGCAACTGTCGTTTAGCGCTATTTAACCAGGTTCAATCAACCATTTTCTATATTTGAAAATGCCTGTACAAAGTCAGGAATATGTTAGTGTTGTTGTCCATCCGGTAGATGTGTTTTGTCATTTGATTTTGCCATTTGATAAGAAACTTGACGATTTAATTTTCCTCGGAGTTCAGCATTTTTGTGAGTTTTTTTTTTTTTGCTGAACTTTGATTTGACAAAAGTTTGTTGGAATTATCTTTCCAAAAAGCAACAAAATGATTATCGTTATTAAATTGAAATGATTTTGTCTTACAAATAATTACCTGCAAAGACTTTCAGGGAAATGATTCGATAACCGTCCAATTATTTTTTTTTCGAAGCATGCACCAAGATCAAACCAATTTTTATTTAGCAGATTTACATAATTATAAGAATCACTTATTAAATAATTAAACTAAAAATGGATTATAAAACAAACATAAACCTTTATTCTAACAAATAAATTCTAGCTTTTATTGCAGTCACCATTATACATTAAGACTGGCAGCTGCAAATACAGGTAGTCTTGTCTTGCTACAATAAAGTCGCGAAAGATACACGTGCTATTTTTGTCATAGCCAGAGACGTAAACAACTAGTTATAATTACAGTTATTGACACCATTATAATTGTTTAACTCCATTATAATCTTAATTGATAATGATTGTCAGTCTTCCTGCCAACAGTGGGTGGTTCTGTATAACCCTTCCGTTTTTCCTCCTATAAAAACATACATCTACAAAATAGCCAATAGTGCAGGGGCTACTGTGCTGATAAATGGTATTAAATAGTTATCAAAGGTACCAGGATTATAATTTAGTACACCAGACGCGCGTTTCGTCCACATAAGACTCATCAGTGACACTCATATCAAAATATTTATGAAGCCAAACAGGTACAAAGTTGAAGAGCATTGCGGACCCAAAATTCCAAAAAGTTGTGCCAAACACGGCTAAAGTAATCTATGCCTGGGACAATTAAATCACCGTTCAATTAATTAATAATTACATGAAGATTACTTAAAGGGGATTTTACGGGAAACATTTAAAACAACATATTCTTGAAACTGATATTATCAAGATTTTTTTTATTGACAACCTATTAATTACATTTTGATGACATGTTTTTAAACAAACTATCTGAATCAATTGTGCCTCTAAACTGCCAACTTGTTCCATAATTCTTATGAGATTAATTTCTTACAGGGACTTCTTAGGAACGAAAAAACAAAGGTCAGCAATATCGCTTAACTCAACTTTCTGCAATAAGAATCACTAAATAATTCAAAATTTGGTGACTATGTTAATCGCATCTATCCCATCGAACTAGAGATAAAAAAAATACAACAGATAAAGTTAAGTCTGCATGCTATCTTGATGTACATCTAGAAATTGACAAAGAGGGTCGGTTGCAACATTGAAGTTGCGCCTGCATACGGAGTATATATATATATATCCTCATTTAAAAAATATTCCCGGGCTTGTATTTCCTATCATGATTAACTTGATAGAGAGCTGTTACTCAAGCTTTTAAACCTAGATTTCCCAATGATGAAGTTGAAATCAACCTTCGTAACTTTTACGGACGCTAACCCGACATGGTTATTGAATGTCTGTTTCACAGATGATATTGGGATATGTCGTTACGACAATCCCTTGCCCTTTTCACGAATGTGACCTACCGAATTATACTGTTTACCAGGTTTGTTATAACTTGAGCAACACGAAAGGTGTAACATGGGGAGCAGGATCTGATAACCCTTCCGAAACGTCTGATATTATCCCCAGTTTATGATAGGACTCATGTTGCTTAGTCTCTGGTTTTTTATATTGTGTCTTTTGTACTTTTATTTTTATTTTTATGTTTGTCTTTTACTTTTTTAAACAATTGAACAAACACTCAACAAATAAATTTGACAAATAATATGAAACAATGTAAATACAAAATCAATTAAATAATGGGTAATAAGTTTATATGCTAAAGTTCAGTTTGAGGTGAACCAGAGATGTTAAAAGCTGAAGATATTTGGTGTGTTGCATACGTCTTATAAAATCTGATCGAGCTGGTAAACTCCAAAGCCATGGGCTAGTGCACCTGTTTAAACACAAGGGACCTAGACTTTAGGAACAATTATATGTTGCAGCTTAAATAAAAGATCAAACATCAATATTATCTAATGGATGTAGATAGTCGAACAAATCAAACAAATGAAAAACAACTGTCATATATCTGACTTTGTACTTGATTTTTTTTTATGCAGAAACTAGTGGATGAAACTTTGTTATATAGCTAGCTAATCACCTCAATAATATGACAGTCAATAAACAACTTTCGAGTAGTGAACTTCAACAGAAAAGTTCGCCAATTGTATGCGTCTTTGTTACGTCATTAATGAGATAGAGGGGTTAACCTGTATCCCTGATCTAATAAAGTTTATTAAGTTAATTTTGTGATCGTCATTATGCAGGATAAACTAGAAATATTTTTTTCGCCGTTAGTACTTTATAACAATTCACTAATGATAAAAGTGCTGATTCCAATTATGAAAAATAGTTCGTGCAAAATACATGTAGCGTTATCATTATCATTCGTGACGACGCCCCTAAACAGGTGAATGATATTGATGTATACAAAAAACGTTTTTGACGAAAAAGTTGTCTATTATGAAACATATCGGATATGGAAATGAAAGAATTATGTTCTTCAATACTAGTTAGACGAAATAGATCTTCCTGTATAAGAAATAATTTTGTCTATCAGACACTTTAGTATCAAGACAAATTTTAATGTATACATAAGTAATTGTCACGTGAACATTTAAAAATCAAGATAACAGCT
Organism: Mytilus galloprovincialis; assembly: GCF_965363235.1. NCBI lineage: Eukaryota > Metazoa > Mollusca > Bivalvia > Mytilida > Mytilidae > Mytilus > Mytilus galloprovincialis. The sequence continues at coordinate 67,256,245 of NC_134850.1, read as the reverse complement.
GATAAGGTTATTCTGATACATGTATGGTGGTAAGTGTTTCACCTATGGACATTTTTTTTTTAATTTGTTTTGTAGACTAAGCTTTGATTTTTTCATTATCGTGTATTGTCAAGCTTGGTTACTCATAATTGTTTCTCAATCAATAAATGTACGATGTTGTTCCATACTAAACCTGCTGACCCTGTTTGATAACATTCAAATTCCTCTGGCGACAAAACCACGTGATGCATCGAATCGTTCTACCCAATCAAATTGTTCTATTGTCAATAAGGTATTTTTTTCAGTTTAATGCAATTATTTTATTTGTTTGTGTGATATTGCTTTGAAATAGTTTGCAATAATTTTGAGGTTTATTCAATGATGGTCAGAATATTAGTCTTTTCATATTGAATCTTTTTTTTTCTATTACAAATAATTGTAAATGGTTTTTTTAATAACCTACTCTATATTCCTGAACAAAATTATTGCATGAACATCGTTTTCCTTTCTTTTTTATGTGTTTTTTAGCGCGGGAAAATCGCGTAAGACGTAAGGTGCTTGTCAATTTAAATTCATAAAACTATGATTTGCTAGACCTGTTTTGTCTTCCACAAGATTGATGATGCTGAATGGAATGTACACAAAGCTATGGAGGCATTTCCACAAGATTGATGATGCTGAATGGAGTGTACACAAAGCTATGGAGGCATGAAGTGGGATTTTGTGGAGTTGTGAAATGTTTTAGGCATTCGGAAGTCGGGTTTAAAACGGCCATTAGAAAACTGGCATTTTTGAGCAATGACATAGAATAACAATGAAAACATATCTTTAGAAATTTTTTGTTTTATTCAAAAGAGAAAAAAAAAACGTATTCTGCACTAATTGTGTATGCTGGTAGTAGCGTTGTGACGTCAATGCATTGTTTCACCGTATGATAAGTTCAAACACAAATACCGAACGAACCAACAATATGACGGATTTGAGACTACGGTAGGATACATATATCTTTGATTAATAATTTCTTGAAATCTGTAATCAAGAACGTCTTTTGAACTTGGCTTCAAAGCAGCCGAGTATGTCAAAGAAAACAATTAACACTGCTATAAAACAAATGAAGACGACGCCAACATACCCTACGGATGTCGCCGATCCACGATCATCTGGAGCCGACATCTTTGAACGCTTCATCCGGGTCGTATTGGATTTGTTGATACTCAGTTTTTTCGTCATTAAATCTAAGTCTGGCTTCATTACTTCTCTTAATTGATCAAGAGTAAGATTCGTTCCACGTAAGAAATCCCATTTGCCTTTTACAACATTAGAACATGGACATAGGCATTCAAGTGGAGTGATATGTTGAACAGAGTTGACCTCGGACTTTCCAAAGGTTCGTGTCGTTTTGATAGTTGTCACTTCAGATGCTCTCGGTTCTGTTACTTGTAAGGTTGTCAGTGATAACTGTCCAGACATTTTCATGTTGGTTGTTGTCACTTTTGATGCGTTCGGTTCTCTTACCTGTAAGGTGGTCTCTGATAACTTTCGAGGCAATTTCATGCCAGTAGTTGTCATTAGTAATTGACCAAGTGTTGTAATTTCTGTCGTTGTCACTTTAGATGCTCCATTCTTTGATATTTGTGTGTAAGTGACTGACGACTTTCCCGGTATTGCCATGTCGGTAGTTGTCACTTTTGGTTGACCTTTTGTTGTAATTTCTGTTGTTGTTACTTTAAATGATCCAGGTTTAGTTATTTGTAAGGTGGTTTTTGTCGACTTTCGGGGCTTTGTCATTTCGGTAGATGTCAAGTCTGATTGACCAAGTGTTGTTTGTTTTGTAGTTGTCATTTCGGTGGTTGGTACTGTTGCTGTTATAACTTTAAAAATATAAACAATCCAATATTACAAAAAAGAACAAATGAATATATACTAGTATCTATTTTTCTAAAAATGCATTCTTATGGGTTTTAGTTCTTGTTGCTGGCTTTGATTTATGGCCAGACATCATTAAAATTAGAATAATGAAATAATATTGAATTTTTACAGACAGAATCAGAGATTTGTAAGTAACCCAGCGCTTTTGTTTAATTACCAAAAAAAATAAATCAACTCTTTATATTTTTTTTGGGTCTGAAGTGCTTTTTTGTTTTTCCGAAAAGTTGAACATCAATGCTATATAAGTATTGACACACTATACTGAAATGCAGTCGACTTTAGCGTTTGATAACTAGTTCATTGATAACATTCTGGCGTATCACAAACAAACAACTTGTTACGTCTCATTTCATTGGCCGAAAGATTTTAATAAGTGTGCACGTGAATTGACACAGGTGACCGACAATGGAATTTACTATGTAACTACGAACGTAAAAACAATGATTTGTATAGTTTACAAACCTTTGGTCAAAAGAAATAAATAAATGTGTTATTAACTTCAAAAAGTGGGGTCGAAATATTATACTGATAGTTATTAACTTCAAATAGTGGGGTCGAAATATTATACTGATAGTTTGTTTTAAGTAATATTCTAAGTTCTTTGCATGCAGCAACTCAATTATCTTGTACCCGGCATGATGAGAAATATAAGGATAAAATAAAATACATGTGCCGCTTTTATACGGATGAATATATGAACCACTTTTAATTTCTTTCATACTGACGATAGGTTATAATCCTAACAATGTCGTAGTCACTTATAAGTATCTCATAATACTGATCCATTACAATCATTAATCAGTGGTTGCACTGACATTCCTCTTTTATTATTTTCATGCTATAAAACAAACACACAGTACAAAAATGTTATAAGCGTACCATAAACGGAGGAAATTGTCCCCCAAAGATAGAAACAAAATAACTTTAATCGTATCATTGGTGCACCTGAATGAATTCAGTGAGGGCATGTTGTTGTAATAAATTGAAATGTTACATCGGCGAAGATTATTTCTTATCCATGTGTGGAACTAAATAATAAATTAATACTTGTGAGAAATCGTAGTTTATAAGGAACAATTCTCTTGTTTGAATTCAGGGCCTTTTATAGCTGACTATGCGGTATGGGCTTTGCTCATTATTGAAAGCCGTAAGGTGACCTATAGTTGTTAATTTCTGTGTCATTTTGGTCTCTTGTGGATAGTTGTCTCATTGGCAATCATACCACATCTTATTTTTTTTTAAATATAAATGTACTGTTTTCGATTTTAAATGGATGAACATTTATCTTTCAATTTTATACTGTAAGAATAGAGCTGCATAACATTGTTGAACTTTCCGCTAAAGTATATGTAGTATGTATTCGTATTTAAAATGATAAACTGAAATACAAAATATCAAGAAATTAAGGATGACTAAATGCATGCACAAGAAGAAACTCACCTTTCTATCGATACATTTGAATGATTTAATGAATACACACTTTTTTAAAAACTGTTTGTGTCTATTTACATAGATATTGGAGGATGTGGTGTGAATGCCAATGAGACAACTCCCCATCCAAATAACAATTTATAAAAGTAAACCATGATAGGTCAATGTACGGCCTTCAACACGGAGCCACTGAACAACAAGCTATAAAGGTCCCCAAAATTACTAGTGTAAAACCATCTAAACGGGAAAACCAACGGTCTATAAATATTTACAATATATAATTTACGTTCGTTTTTCAACCGAGAATAGCAAAACCTAATGAAGTATATCGTTGGAGTTTATAAACTACATTTAATCATCCCCTGTGCCATGATTGGCCATCTCCGTTTTTTCTTAACAAAGCATGGTTGGTTACATGTTATGAATTTACGTACAATTTCGGGATTTTTTTTTCTTAAAGTAAACGGAATCAGAAAAAATCGCTATCCTATGTCGAATACATAAAACTTGGAAAAGAATATGAAGTGTTTGTAGAAAAGTACGGTTTCATTTTTCAAGTACAACGTTAATTCATCGAGTCCATTGAGTAAAAGAAAATGCAGGATAAGCAAGGAGGGGGGAGGAATAAATGAAAAAAAATATGTGAATTGAGTTTTTTTTTTATCCTACATTGAACTTTTGATGTCGTCCCTTGATCTAGAGGAGACATTTAAATTGAATATTTGTGATTGGAATCATGTATGAGAATATGTCGATGGAAGCTTTAAACGACCTTGACCAGATACGTGAATATTAATCAGTCCATTCAACGTTATAGTATGTGTGTTCTATTTTCGAAGGTGTGAGGTCGAAAGTTTGAATTGACCAATGGAAACGATTGTTCCTTAGAGAGTTAATCTAATAAAGTTTGTTTGACTGATTACGTCGCACTACCTTTCGCTAAGCTAAGCCTCATATGAGTGTAATGACATATATCGCATGATAGAGCAACGGATATATTGTACCCCTAATGATATGGTATTGAAGGAATGTAAGCTAATACAATCTAGTATTCCTTCATTCATCATTTTAGGATAGAAAATCAATAACATATGCCTCCATTTGAACGCTTAGATATATCGCGACGATGTTTATAGATTATTCATGAATTTATATTTTTCAGTGTTTTGTCAATGCGAAATAATATATAAAAAGACCTCAAAAACAATAATGTTTTTTTTATCTTTAAAATACCTGCAATATAGGTTATTCAGTTTAAGGTAATGATTAGCAGATACAAAAGAAATGTCAGTTGTAAAAGTTAAAAAAAACCAACATAATTTACTCTTAGTATATATGATAAGTTGATTTACAATTTGACGATTAAATATCTGACAGATAATAATATAAGAAAAACCAAAACTATATGGCAATGCCAATTTCAGTTCTTTAATGAATACTCAAATAAAAAATAAGTGCATTTTACTGATATTTGCAGCATGTTCATATGCAAATTTCACAACAATCCAGTTATCCAGTTTATTTTCGACTGATGAGTTTAAATGTCCTTTAGTATTTTTTGCATAGTTTATAAACGAACACATCTACTAAAATTATGGTGTCTTAATGTTTAAAGGTCTTTTCATTTTATTAGCATACAAATCCAAATAAGGATCTAGATTTAAAAAATATCGAAATTATAATTAAGGGTCCGATCCTTAAGTGCCTTTTACTTAGTATACCAATGCCGTATTTCGAATATTAAAATTGACTGATAATATTGTTCCTATGACCATTTCTTTAATCGTGAATTTATTATCCGTGCGCTATCTCAAGGATGCTTGTGTAGTTTTTTGTCTAGAGTTCCATATTGGTGTAGAGGGTAATTGATACAGACACTGCATATTATGTATTCCTTTGTTTTAGTATCAATGAAAATGTTAAAAGTAAAATGTTATTTTTTTGTCTTTAAGAATTTATTTTTTTATATACTATCAATAAAAATGTTTGTAAAGAAATACAATGTTATGACCTAATTAGCCCATTGTTATATTACAATTACATTGAAATATTACATTCAAAAATTTGTTTCAGCAGGAGAAAGTAGGTCCTTGTATACAAATAAGAAAATGTGGTATAATTGCTAAGAAGTCAACATGATGAGTTTATATACAACCACTGAGTCGATGCCACTGCTGGTGGAGATTTATTTCCCCGAGGGTATCACTAGCCCAGTAGTCAGCACTTTTTGTGCTGACATGAAATATCATTGATATGGTTATATTTATAAATTAACTGTTTACCAAATTTAGAATTTTTGAAATACTAAGGCTTTTCTACCTCAGGCATAGATTACCTTAGCTGGATTTGGCAAAACGTTTAGAAATTTTGGTCCTCAATGCTCTTCAACTTCGTACTTTATTTGGCCTTTTTAACTGTTTTGGATTCGAGCGTCACTGATGAGTCTTTTTGTAGACGAAACGCGCGTCTGGCGTATATACAAGATTTAGTCCTGGTATCTATGATGAGTTTATCTCAACAAAAACCAATCGACAACTACAAAGGAATGCATTTAAACCCGATGAGAACAACTCCATAGCAAATTCAATACCAGCGGAATGGTTTTGAAGACAAATGTCAAAATCACTTTGCATTAAAACAAAACTACAAAAAAAGCTAACAACAATCCATTTCACAGGGAAACAAACGATTGTGTAACACAAACAACAAGTCAGATGCTCCTTACTCCATGCTCTATTCATGTTTAAAATATATAAATTTGAGTTGGGAAGTTCTGTTTTAATCTTTTTTTGCAAAGATTCTGATGGTTCAGTCTTTTAAGAAAATGGTGTATGACTATATATATATATATATATATATATATATATATGATTATCGAACATATATCTCTCATTGTTGATGTGATAATCTGAGATTGACGTAAATAATGATGTATTGTGGAATAACGGCGGATAAAGAAACTAGGTATTATAATACCAAAGTTAAGTATAAATAATTGTACACAAAAACCTATGAATGTATCTATTGCTAAAATCTTATATATATGTAGCTGTTATTCAGAGTACGTTTTATACAGATACATCATTAATGATAAAAAAACCTGATAAAATACAGGTCTTTATGCTGAATTGTAATACACAATTTACACAATTACTAGTCTTCATATCTTTATGAATGTCTAACATATTTTGTCGTATTCAAAAAGTAAACTAACAAAATCACAGAACTCAAAGGAAATTTCAAAACGTAAACGCTTAATGTCTCTTCGGTGATCCTCTAGGTAAAAATATTAGAAAATCTACAGCATAATAAAAACGTCAAAGAGATTATTAAACCAAAAAGGAACCACCTGCATAGTAAAATTCTGACAAGGAATCAGAGACTTGAATGTGAATTGTATTACGAAAATATCAATATCCGTATTTTCAAGCCAATTCCGTATTACTGGCTACTTGGTTTGTAATACCCTTGGGGACCAACAGTCCACCAGTAGAGATATCGAATCAGTAGTTCAAATAACAATAACTGTAAAAAGAAAATACGACACTCGGTGTGCGTTTCCACAATTCATGTTTCGTTTGTGATGCTCGAAGAAAAGAATTTAGAGATGAAAACCTATTATAAAAGTACGATTGAGTTGAGGCGTAAACATTTCATTTGTAGTTGAAGGTAGCACAACACAAATATTTTGTTTACTTCTAATCTCCAACCTTTAAAACACTGTTACTTTCTTGAGACTGCATATAAATTAATAAAAGAGGTATATATAATAGACAAAATAGTTATCAACGGTACCAGGATTATAATTAAATACGCCAGACGCGCGTTTCGTCTACATAAGACTCATTAGTGACGCTTATATCAAAACAATTAAAATGCAAAACAAGTACAAAGTTGAAAAGCATTAAGAACCTAAAATTCCAAAAAGTTGTGCCAAATACGGCTAAGGTAATCTACTCCTGGGATAAGATAATCCTTAGTTTTTCGAAAGATTCAAAGTTTGGTAAACAGGAAATTTATAAAACAAAATGACCATATAATTGATATTCATGTCAACACTGGAGTGCTGACTACTGAGCTGGTGAAACTCCGGGGACGAAACGTCCACCAATAGTGGCATTGACCCACTGGTGTAAAATAGTTATCAAGGATTACTATTTTAAATGAATGCAATACTTTTGTTATGCAATCATTATGAAATCAATTATTATGCAATAAATGGCAAATCTTGGTCAGTTCAGTTGAATGAATTTAGTTCTATTACTTGATTTATTTCACTTGACTGTGCGCGATTTGCTTTTTTAAGACCAGTCCATCTATAGACAGGTGTTTCAGGATAAACTCAACAATGAAGTGTTCATTTTTTCGCCCCATATCATACACTCATTTCATTAGTATATCAGTTTAATGACATTGATTGGTGATTAGAAATCAGTTATAATTGTAACGGTCATCATCCTTATCACACACATCAACAAATAGACTGTTTTGGTCTATTACAGCTGACTATGCGATATGGGCTTTGCTCATTGTTGAAGGCCGTATGGTGACCTATAGTTGTTAATGTCTGTGTCATTTTGGTCTTTTGTGGATAGTTGTCTCATTGGCAATCATACCACATCTTCTTTTTTATATGTCCCTATGCAAATTAAAACGTATGTTCCGTCCGATCAGTTGAAATAACACTCAGTCTGATAATATCATCTTGATAACTATTCAGGAATTTTTAACGAAATCTTAATCAACACAGCAGTAGCTACAAAAGGAGGTCTCAAATTATTGCTATCTTATTCCATTCTCTCATAAATCTGTAATAAGAGTAAACATCCTTACCACATAAAAGTAGATAATATTTGTTTTGGTGTAAAATTTGATCTATACACTCTATCCGAAATCTGAGATACCATTTTGAAGATAATAGCTTCAGGAACAACATTTAACCAAATCAACCCTCCCGGTGTATCCATGAAAAAGTAGAAATTTCTTGTATAATTTTGTAGACTAAATTAACATTATAATTGATTACCTAAGTCTTGTTTATTATTAACATTGCATTAATTTGAAAGAGTAATCTGTTCGCTATCCATAAACATAACTTTTTTTTTTAAAGTTCTAAGCATTACAAAGAAAGATACAGCGTTTTAATACTAGGGAATTGGAAGTATAAAATCTTTGTATTTTGCTACTTTAAGAAAAAGAATATCTGTATAAATCATATAAAAATCTATTTTTGTGAGAAGCCTTTATAGTGTCTGTTGGTATTTGCCAGCCATGAGCTGGCATGTCAGTTAACTGCTAGTAGTCTTTTGTTTGTTATTTATGTATTGTTGTCATTTTGTTTATTTGTTTTGGTTATATCTTCTGACATCAGATTCGGACTTTTCTTGAATTGAATTTTAATGTGCGTATTGTTATGCGTTTACTTTTCTACATTGGCTAGATGTATAGGGGGAGGGTTGAAATCTCATAATCATGTTTAACCCCGCCGCATTTTCCCGCCTGTCCCAAGTCAGGAGCCTCTGCCCTTTGTTAGTCTTGTATTATTTTTAACTTTAGTTTCTTGTGTACAATTTGGAGTTAAGTATGGTGTTATTTATCACTGAACTAGTATATATTTGTTAAGGAGCCATCTGAAGGATGCCTCCGGGTTCGGGAATTTCTCGCTGCATTTAAGACCTGTTGGAGATCTTTTGCTGTTGTCTGTTCTATGGTCGGGTTGTTGTCTCTTTGACACATTCCCAATTTCCATTCTCAATTTTAGTAAAAACATAATCTTGAATAAGAGGAGGGAAATAATTCTGAATCGGAAAATCGCGAACCGTACAATATACTACTTACTCATATTTAAGTAAGTTGAAATTAAAGTACCATAACAACATTGAATTTTAAATTGCATACCCATCTTTTATTTAATCATACACTCATCATAGATATCAGAATTAACATTGTGTACCCCAGACGCGTGTTTAGTCTGAAAAAGGAGTAATAAATGAAACAAAAATCTGTTGGATTACATCTTTAGCGACAGCATGTAAAAAAAAATATATATCAAAACTATGATTGTATATTGTAATCAAAACTATGATTGTATATTGTAATAAAAAAAAACACATGTTGTAAACTACATTTGAAAATATACTTTAATGTTAATTCTCTTCTGTTATTATTTATCTACAAGCACATTAAAAACTACTTACATTCATAAACAGAATTTCGCCAGGGTCCACCACATATTTGCGACTTTTTCCCTCGACATTTTGTATTACATTCATTATCACATGTTTTATTGTATACACCTGGATCGCCCAACGAATCGCCACAGAAACACTCATCGGAATTCTGTTAAATAATAATTTATTAAAAAAAAAGAAATGTGACATGAATACAATAAGAAAATTATCAACCGGAGACATAAGGTCCTGGATGTAAGCGATTACATGATAAAATAACACACGGGATGAACATTAAATATGGTAGAAAATAATCGACACCAACCATTGAAAAAGGGGCAATTCACATTAGACAAGACACACCAATAATGTTGTAGAGTTTGACATGTAAGTAATAGGGACAGTGATTTAACAGCAACAAACTGATAACTTTAAAACTAGTCATAATGTGATGTTACAATATTTGGGATATATTCAATATTAAGGAGTATATACTGAACGACTTTAGAAACGCAATACTAGATTATTATTTTTCAAATTTTTTGAATGAATGTGTCACCGTTAAAAGCAAAGACTGCTTGAAACAAACGTCAAAATGAATGTCAGAAAGGTCAACAAATTCTGTTCGACAAGTTTTTGGTTCTGTTTTACACCTTCGGATTTTGCCTTTGTTTCACTTATTACAATGGGTCTTTGTCATTATGCGGTTGAAACTTTAAGGCTTTACATGTTTTCTTCAGCCGATTCTTTGGTAATTCAGTTTACGGGAAACATTTATGGCATGAATCCGTTCGCAATGTCATTCGGCAATTTGAGAAGCAGTTGACGTTGCGTCCGTAAACATCTCTAGCAAATGACGCTGCGTTATCAAATTCTATTGACGTTGCATTGTCACTACATGTTGATCTGGTCATTGATGGTCAGCGACAAATCCCTTCTTCATGTATCGTTGTCGGAAGGACAGTAAGACGTGTTTCGGAAGTCAAACTATGTTTGCAGCACGTTCCCCTTTTCCTGTTTGCAGTATGCTTATGGGCTTATTCAGTGTTTCACTCCTCAGTCTTAGCAATTTGAAGATGCAACATTTTTTACTGATTTAAATGTGGCCAAGAATTAAAAGAACTGTTTCACGAAGCAAAAAATAAAACCTAAAAAAATTGTATTGGTTTTAAAATTTCGCTTTAAGAAATGTGTGCGGCTACGAAAATCCGGTATGTTTAATAAACACAGGTAAGTCAAATGTTGATTTTCACTAAAGATAAAGACATATTGTAAGCATGCATAGTAGTTGTATAAGAATCAAACATGATTTTGTAAAAAAAGATCAACAAAATGAGTGTTGCGTTTTTAAAGTCAGTCAGTATTTCTTTTTCGTACACACCTCGGATTCCTTGGACTTCTTTCGGATCTCCAGAAAGGTTGGCCTCCATCATCGAGGAGGAGACATTTAAAAATGAAATGCACATCTGGTACACAAAAATTGGTACTGTTAATGTTATTTTATTTGTATGTTTGTTTAAACCAGGTTTAATCCACCATATTCTACATTTGAAAAAATCCTGTACCAAGCCAGGAATATGACATTTCTTGTCCATTCGTTTTTGATATGTTTTGTTATTTGATTTTGCCATGTGATTATAGACTTTCCGATTAGGTTTTCCTCTAAGTTCAGTATTTTTGTGATTTTACTTTTTTGTTAAGTCTGTTGTGTTTGATTTTGTCAACTTTTATAGACTCCACCTTTTTGAATTTACTTTTCACTATAAAAAAATATATATAAAAACATGCAAAAAAAAAAAAATTCTGTAGAAACCAGTTGCGAATGTCTTGACTTGAGTTATCATTCATATGTTCATAATTATAAATTAACTTTAAACAAAACTTTGAATTTTTGATAAAACTAAGGCTTTTCTACTTCAGGAATAGATCCTGAGCCGTATTTGGCATGGAATTTTTGGTCCTCAATGGACTTCAACTTCGTACTTTATTTGACCCTATAAACATTTTTTGATTCGAGCGTCACGGATGAGTCTTTTGTAGACAAAACACGCGTCTGGCGTAAATAGAAAAATTTGGCCCTGTTATCTATGATGAGTTTATTTCCATATAACGTGTGTTTGTAACTTACTTGTAAGCCTAGGTACCTGTGATTATAACAAGATAGTTTGCACTTTTCAAGTGTCATCAACAAATTCCAATGCTTATCATCTAACATTCTGTTGCCATCATCAATGTAACAACCAAGGTATTTAACTTCTGGAGAGGAAAAAGATCGTATTGCATGAATGATTTTTCTAGCAGACTTACCTCGAAACATCTTAATACAATTATTGTTTCAAGCTTGAAAAAAACAATTAAGAGCTACCACATAGCATAATATATTCATTTGATATGTTTTAATTTGCCATTTAATTAGGAACTTTCCGTTTTGAACTCACCTCGAAGTTCAGCATTTTCGTGATTTTGCTTTCCGCAACTAGACATTGGCGATGATAATAACAAACATTGTCGTGTATTCATCAATGGAGACTGAGTGTAAAGGCCAGAGTTCATTAGTCCTTTAGTCAACAAAATTCTAGTAATCAATTATATGAATATATATTTTTTTATAAATTTTGATCTTTCGTGTAGAAACCCCTTTCGACATCTCTGTTGTATGACGTTTTGTCTCCGAGATAATTCACAGCCAAGTAGACAGTGCTGCTGTGCTGACGTAATATATCTATGATGCTGTTGTTTCCCGTTGACTTACTTTAACGTTTTGCTATTTCAATGCACATATGGACTCTGTCCGAAAAGAATTAATTTAGAATTTTTAGAGTTCTAAACATCGTCTCATATTTGAACTTTAATTCTCTATTGGTCTCACATTTCTCGTTCGAGGTAGCATGTTACTCAAGGTTATGCGACAAGTAGTACATCCTCACAAAGTCTGGATTTAATGGAGTTAATAATGCTGCTTAGCTCTATGTTGATAATGGTGGCTGCAAGTATATCTTAAAACTCCTCACTGGTTTCAACTATTCTCTATCAGTCGCGACTATCTTTTAACATTCCGGCCCAGATAAAAGGACTGGTATTATAATAACTTTACATATGTTTTGTTGCTATCCCTACTGTAATGGTTGAATGTCCATATTTTTTGTTTCCTTCATAAAGTTCATACTGCTGGTTTGATCCTAGCTGTTATGTATGGATGTAATCAATCTGGTTCTTAAAGATTGTTTGGTAAACTATGTAGTTTTTGTTTAAATATCGTTGTGTTTGACCTTATACAAGAGTCAATAACTAGGTTAAATCTCAAATTTAAGACAAGAAACCAGAAAACGGGATAGACTTCAAAAATTGTTTTTTGTTCAAATAATAAATCTGCTGAACATAAAAATAAACAACAAAGGAACAAAGTTACAAAGCTAAACAGCATTTCTATGCGACTATTAACGAGAATCTGGATGAAGTGAAAGTTCCTGATAAAGGTAAATCCAGAAAAGCGCTTCGGACGCATAGAATTATTTAACGTGTTGTTTTTTATTTATTTTTTACATCACTGGGTCGATACCTCTGCTGGTGGACTATCAGTCCCCGAGGGTATTATCAGCTCAGTAGTCAGTACTTTGGTACTGACATGATTTAACAAACTTTTCTAAAATTGTCCGTTTATAAATTTTGAAATTATTAAGACACTAAAGTTTCATCTCCCTCAGGCAAAGTTGACTTTAGATGAATTTGGCTATTTATTTCTGGTATTTTAGTCATTTAGTTCTTCAACGGTTTCAGTACTTATACATCTTCGGATTTCAAATGTTTGGCTTTGAGCGTTCTGATGAAGGTAAATCCAGAAAAGAGATTCGAACGCATAGAATTATTAAACGTATTGTTTTCATTTTTTTTCTTGCAAACAGTAAACGTTATTGGGAGACCAAATAAAGCTTTGGGACTAGATATTGTTAGCGACAGAAGGTTACTTGCTGTTAGAAATGAAATTTTAAAACCATTATGTTCACTTTTTAATAAATAACTAAATGATAGAGTATTTCCCGATCAATGGAAAATTGCATATGATATTCCCTTATTCAAAAGTGGTGAAAAATCATTACCTTCCAACTACAGGGCTGTCTCCTTATTGTCATGTGTGAGTAAGTAATAAGAAAAATGTATTTTCAAAAATATTTTTAACCATTTAAATGGAAATAAACTGTTGTATAAGTATCAAACTGGAATTTTCCCAGTATGTTTCACTACTTTTCAATTAATTAAACTTTACAACAACATTTTATTGGCGCTAAATAGTAAGCTAGTAACTAGCCTTACATTTGCTGATATAAGTAAAGCTTTTGATACTGATTGGATTAAGACTTTACTATACATAATAGTGTATTGGTTAAAAAAACTACCTATGTAGCAGTTCTCAGAAAGTTGTCTTAAAAGATTCACTTTCAAAATTTGGAAAAATAAACGCCAGTTTGTCTCAGGGTTCAATATTAGGACCGTCATTGCTTTTGGTAAATATTAATGATATGGACACAGACACTAATACTAAAGTCATGTCTACACTAAAAGGATTTGCGAATAGGTAATTCCACAAACAATTCGGTGTGTTTGTGTTTAATCTATACTGTAAAAAGATGCACTCGATTTAAATCCATTGATTCGCTTCAACAAGTTTCCTTTTGTTTTCATGTCTTTATTCTTAAATTATTTATTAGTATGAAATATTTGATTGGTTCATTAATTACTGTGTATATTGTTTTTTTGGAGAAGATGTTACTAAGTTGTAAATCTTGTGTCTAATCCATTTGTCATTTTGAACAATAAAATATGTTTAAACAAATAACTAGGTTGATAGTCGGACAAAAGTTCTGAATGACTTACATTGATATAATGTCATATTTATTTTTCCAATCAAATTATCATATTCCTCTTTCTCTGACTATCCTTTAATTTATCGCACTAATTACTATAAGCAATTCATTATTCAAAGTTTGATAGTACTCCTTCTTAATTTTCCAAACTGCTTCATTCGGTAAATGCATAACATCTCAGTATTGTCAAATACATATATATCTAGAATAAGTTCAAGCTGTTCTTTCGTTGGTCGGCAGCCATTCGATGCGTATTTTTCTGTAGGCTTCTGATATACTGAAAGTTGCTCAACATAACATTATTTTTTTTCAAATTTTCTTTGTATACATGGTAAAAAAAATAAAAGTCACAAAAATACTGAACTCCGAGGAAAATTCAACTGGGGACAACAACTGACTTGGTACAGGCATTTTAAAATGTAGAAAATGGTGGTTTCAACCTTGTTTTATAGCGCCAAACCTCGCACTTGTACGACAGTCGTATCAAATTTAATAATATTGATAATGATGGTTGTTTCGCGTGTTGGGCGTCAGAAAATGCAAACGTCACAAGAAGGAAACGTATAAATTACATAAAAAAACGACAACTACTGTACATTAGATTCATGACTTAGGACTGGTGCAATCATTTGCAGCAGGACAAAACGTTTTAATGGTACCAAACCTTCTCCCTTTTTCTAAAACAATAGCATTACATCACAACATCACAACATAGAAAATGATGATTAAAAAATTAAACTGATTAAAAAATTAAACTTAAAAAAACATTTTATGAATATCATATTTATTCATAGTATTTTCAATGGATGAACATGTTTCAGTTTTCTATATTGTGTCTTCTGTACTATTGGTTGTTTTTTATTTTTGGCAATGGCGTTGTCAGTTAATTTCCAATGGATGAGCATGTCGCAGGTATATTTGAATATTCTGTGTACATGAGTAACTAACCAGACAAAGTTCCAAATGGGGAAGTTGAAATTATCCGATCGTAAATTTTACGGACGCAATAACGAGTTGGTTGACCATTATGTAATAACCGTTTCACAGATGCTATCGGATATGTTCATTATTTCGTAATTACAACATCCTGCTCTTTTCACGAATGTGACCAACCGAATTAGAATATATACCGGATTTGTAATAACATAAGCAATACGACGGATGCCACATGTGGAGCAGGATATGCTTACCCTTCCAGAGCACCTGAGGTCACCCCTAGTTTTTGGAGGGGTTCGTTTTATTTGATCTTCAGTTTTCTATGATGTGTTTTCTGTGCTATTGTTTGTCTTTTTATTTTTGGCCATGGTGTTGTCAGTTAATTGTCAATCTATGCGTTTGACTGTATCTCTGGTATCTTTCGTCCCTCTTTTGCAGTTCAATCATCATATCTATTCAGCATTGTCGTTTAACATATCAAAATAAAAAAAAATTCTCCCAATAAATGCTTGTCCTTTTTGCTAACAATAAAATTATAACAAATTACCAAATTTTTAGATATCTTCTAAATCAAAACGCCGACACAATGGGCGAAAGTGACATTACTTTGGAACCATCAGACAAAATTGTGTAAACATTCATAGATAAAACAATAAACGGTTGTTCAATAAAAAGATACCATAACCCCAATTTAACTAATATCTTTGATTGCTGCACCAGTAACAAAAACGTGTGAGATAGATACACCTAGCAGGTTAAAATAATGAAAAATTGAAAAACGTATGTGATGCAGTACGATTCGTGTCGTTATTGCTATAAATATCACTTGATCGATACCTCTGCTGGTGGACTATAGCAAAAATACCCTTTAACTGTGACGACAAATGGTTAATTTCAGTATCTAAATAATTTAACAGAATCCTGTAACATTATATGATAAAAATCTTGACTTCAATTTCTTATTAAAAGACACTTTATATGTAAACTGTAATATGTATCAATAATTATGAAAATATAAAAACAACTACATTGATTTTCACGAAGCAATGATAACAATTGAGCAATTAAACACCGAATATTCAAAAGCTTCTATGAAAGACCACGGAAATGATTTTTTGACGTATAAAGCATCAATACAGAATAAAATATTCTCAAAATAAATAAAGACACTGCTGCATTCAAATAAATATGCTTTGTTTTGGATTGAAAAAAAAAGACATCCATCAATTGAGAAAGCATTTGTTCGATTTTGACATTCATTATCGCAATTCGAAATCACTCTTCATCCGAAAGTGTTCTAAGAACAACTCACTTCAAATATCCTGACATTTGAATGGGGATTTTTTTGTGAGATTCATTCCTTTAAATAAACACAACAATGAAAACATTTAAAAGGAACTAAATGACAAACCAAAGAATTTCAAAGGGGTAATAAACATTTGTTCGAAGAAGGAACTGAGTGACAGCACCACAAAGAACGAACAGCAGATGGAGCAGAAAATATCATATACAAACTTAAAAGTAAAAATGTTTTAATCTTTAGAAACAGAACCGGACAAAACTGTACACTTTCCGTAATCATGAGACAATATATTTTGCGTAATGTATGTAATAACTATGAATTGTAATAACTAACAAACTACCTATAAATATGAATTCACTGAATTAATTCCCCGGTGATCCAGTGACTAATTCACAGGGATACTCGGCAAACTGCAGTAGGTCGAGTATTTTGTCATAACAGCAAAGAATAGTGCAATAAAGATATTATTAAGGGAAAAAAAAGCAAATACACTGCATATACATTGTACGGCCATTGATAAATATTATGATAGCATGCACACATAGAAAACTTTTCAGTATTTCATTTGAGGTTGAAAACAAATCTACTGCGAGTTTTATTTTTTATTAACCGGCTTATAAGATGTTAGAGTTTCAAGAAATAAAACAATTTCGTATGGATTTTTTATGTACAAAGTCGATAAAGACATGTTAATTCATTATCTGTTCAAGATCGGACCATCCCATATTAATCCTCAGCTAACGTCTTTTGTTGATATGGGAGTCTAGAGATAATACCGGTCCGATATTGAAGGAATATATATTTTAAATTAATCAACTAATGATTTTGACTACTAACCAAATACTGTTTTCCAAAATATAGAATATTTCTCTAATGTTGGCCTGTATCATATTCACATAATTATTACATACATTGTCACTTATAATGTATATACTAATACACTATCATGTATGCGTGAACGTTGGATATCTTAAACCAGTTGAAACCGACTGGAGATATATAATATTAATGGAATGACGTTTCAGTGAAATGTTTGGATGATTGTTAATTTCATTTTATAAATTGTAGTGCATTTCTATAGTTATTTTGTTCCGATGTTACCGATGTTACCATCAATATGCAAATATAACATTTCGGACAAAGTGAAGGTAAATTGTCATGTTTGTCGTATCTTACCTGAAGAGAGCTTCTGCCGTAAATAGTAAATTTATAACTAAACAAAACTTGCAATATCATAAGTTCACACACAACAAACAAATGGAAAACAACTGTCATATTCCTGACTTGATATACTAGTGTTTATATAGCTAGACAAACTTCTCAATTGTATAAGAGTATTTACCGGGTTTGGTAATCATGAGCATCACGATTGGTGCCATATGTGAAGCAGGATATCCTTCCGAAGCACCTGAGATAAACCCCAGTTTATTATTTTTTATAAGTTTTCGGGGGAGGGCAAAGGGGGGGGGGTCGTGCTACTGCGTTTTTAGTTTTTTTTTAAATGTTATTTCTAGTGTAAAAGTAACTTCAAGTACTGAAATGATTTATAAAATTCCTACTTTTACAATAACGATATGAGCTAGATAAGACGTGTTTAGTATATATAAATATTCATTGGTTTAAAAATATTAAATTATTTTTCTTAACATATTGAATCGAGTAAACTCTGGTGTCTAGTTATCCGATGGCGAGTTGATTCAACTCTAACTCTATTGAAATGAGGCAACCTTGTAAAATGGACCAACAAAATTTGATTATCAGAACGTTATAGTATTCTGCCATGTTTAAATATAAACACATAATGAAAACAAAAATAAAAGAGCAAGTTAGCGAAGAGACATGAATAAAAACAAAACTGTTTTTGACATGCATTTTTATAGGAAAGTAACCATGAAGAGAAAAATAGACCAACTTGGCTATGTTCTCTTTAGTTCCATTACAATGCGTAAGGTCATATCTTGGATACTCTTTTGCCTGAAACTATCTTATTCTTATTACGGAAGCATACAAGATCACAAAAACTGTAAAAGTTCCAATTGATATTCTATTTATTTAACTTACCGACAGAATAAATCATCTGTACTGTGTAAAATATCCAATGAAGAAAGTTAAATACAATTTGAAAATATATAACCCGGAAGAGAATCATGGTGCAGCAGGCAGTTATTCTAAAATAACGATATATCAGTCCTTTAGTAGATAACAATTTATTCTGCAAAGTTGAAGTAGTTGATATTTTATACAAAGTATCTAATAATGTACATAAAAAAATGATAATTAAAATATAATTGGAAAATATGACTTGATTTCATGTCTAGGGATTTGTGTCATGAGTTATTATACTTAATTATTTATAAGATTTGTCGTTATTGCGCTTTCATAGTTGTAGCGTTTCGCAAATTAAAAATTTTGCTGACACATAATAGTGCATCCATGACGAATTCAACCGGCAACTTTTGCTCGGTTAATTTCACATGAATTACACAGGCAAATCACCTCAAACGAACTCATACGTGAAATCACGTCATTATTTTCATATGTTTTTTTCGTTAATTTGACATGAAATTTCAAAACATAATGAATATTTTTCATATTTTTAAACATATTTGAAAATTTAGATATTATTTGATAATTTGGATTTATCGTAATCTGAAATCAAGTCAAAACTTCCGAAAGGGAAGGATAAGGAGACATAAATAATTTAAAGAGTTATATAATAAAGGGGACCTAAATCTCCTGGTTTTGTTTCAAAAATTCATGATACTTTTCTTTTAAAAGAATGATGTTTTCTTTAATATTTCAGGATATTACTTTTAAATTATAATCTGTGGATTTATTTCCCATTATAATACATTTTTTTTATTTAGAAATTTAGCTTCTATTCAAAATCAATATAATTAGTCCATAGTATTTGCATAGGCTTTTTTAAATGCTAGTATTCAATATTTAAAATTCCTCCATAACAGGGAAATATTTTCCTCCGGATAAAAAATAACAAAAACTTTTGTAATATTTTTTCCGCTGGACAATATTTCAACCGGACAGAGTATTGCTTTACATGTGTGTGTGTGTGTGTGTGTGTGTGTGTGTGTATTTTCTTTTTTGTTTTGTGCTTTTTTGGTGTGTGTGTGTGTGTTTTGGTGTATTTATGTGTTCTACAGAGTTAAAAGGGAAAATATTTATTTTAGCTTTGGATGATATAGTTTATTTTTTGGACTTTTATTTCGATTCAGTTTTGTTATCACTATAAGTACCTAACAATTTCTCAGATCAACAATATTTTAAATCCTCATTGCACTTTGATATTTAATAAGAGAAACAACTTGTATCATCTGCTTAAAGTATACAGAATGTTAGTTACAATATCACTGATAAGGATACAAAATAAGACAGGCAAATAATTGATCCACAAGAAACACCCGCGTTAATGTTTTGCCACTCTGTTGCTTTATTGTTATACCCATTTGTTGCCTCCATATAAATGGTCATCTCAATAAGAAATAAAGGTTTGGTGACTATGATGAACGCATCTCTCCCATCGAACTTAAAGTAAACATCATAAAAAGTTAAGCTTATATTCTAAAAATGCATCTTTTAATTGGGAATGAGAGTTTGTTGAGAGATCAAACATCCGACAAAAGAGGATGATTTAATTTTCCCAATTATGTACTTTCAATTTCCTTGTAGCAACATTTGCATACGGAGTTGATCCGATACTACAGAGCTTGCTATTCTTAACATGATTTCCACGATAAAGGGTTGCTGATTACAGGAATCTATTAAAACAAGAGTTTCGTGCGATGGAGTGATAAGCAACCCTTGAAAAATCACAGACTGCTGTGTCCGTATTTTTAAGTCTAGAGATTTCTACGGGTTTCTTTTTGTTAATGTGTTGCTGTCTTTTGATGGATTTTCTCTTTTTGCATGGCATTGCTATTTTTCCCCGAGTTAACTTTCTATTCTATACTTCCAGTTAATGAACAGAAATCATTGGTTACTTTTTAAAATTCAGTTGGACTATATATGTCAGACACATTAAGTATAGATTTATAATCTATGTACTTCTAAAATTATTTGTTGTCCATGTCTAGTAATTGGTTGGGAAAAGGTAATCCTCAAGTCTTCTATGGTTACTGCTTTAACTGTGATATCTCTGTAGAGGATGTATTGTAGAACAAAGAAACTCTCTATGCCTTATCTTGAGATCTTTCTTGGCGGTGTTGGCCTCTTTTCAGCTGACACTATAAGTAAGGTGAAGGTCCCTGTAAATTACTATACGCTAGTGGAGGACCTATATAATTCTGCTGTGTTTTTTTTAAAGATTTTAACACTCTCTTACGTGTATTGATGTAGAATCAAAACAATTTGAAATACTGACTGTTTTTTAAAATATCACTGCACAAATTTCAACAAATACGTTTTCGATCAAAAAGACCTGAATTTTGATGTTTTGTCTTCTTAAATACACTATCAATGAATGCACAGCGGGTATATTGGTACACAAAAATGGAATGTCTATACCGATACCTCCAGCATACTACCAAATAATATAAAAAAAAACAAAGTGGTCATATTGTGTTAGTATAGTCGATATATCAAAGGCAAATACAGTGCATTTTGATTATAAAGACGTTTTGGGTAAAGTTACTTATATGACAATTATATACGCAAAGCGTCTGTTTTAAATTGAAGAACAAGATCTTACCGCTCGTACAGAACAACCCTTAAAAATTAAGTCAAGTTTGTGATACGAAAACTTGACTTTTCTGTGTGTTGTATTGTTAGATTGTTGGTTGACTTTCACCTTTTTTTCAAATGGCCATTTTAGTATTTTGCATTGAATTTCTGGTTTTTATTTCCTTTTTGCATCGTATCCAGATTTAAAAAAAAAGGAATTGAAGTTGCATTAGGTACATAAATTACATTTTAAATTATTATTTTATTCAAAATTGACGATTTCGAAGAATCGACCCAGACTGTTTTGTTTGTATATTTTTGAAAAAATCACAAACATAAATGTTCAATGTGAATTGAACTATAAAATTCAAAGAACGATAAACTACAAACCATTTATTAAACGATAAAAAATAAAATGTTATTAGAAAATAAGTCGGTATACTATTTCAATGAATATTTAATTACAACATTATTGACTATTATTTGCTTGTATAAACTTCAAAGTGCATGGAAACTGATTGATCATAACACACCATTTATAAAAATACAATTTTGATGATTGATTATTAAGAAATAATCGGTTAATAAAATATGAAAACATTTCGCCAACGCAACACTGCCTTGTTTTATAACCATAATCTGTTCACATTCTTTATGTCTCTGTCCCAATTCAGAAGTCTTTAACATTAGTTGACGTTGGTTTTTATCTATTTTTTGCTTTACGTAAATTGCTATGTTATAAATCATGCATTTAGTTTTCTTGTTTTCTTGTTTCTATTTTTTCATGTTGGGGTCTTTTTAGCAATATTATCAGTCTTGGTGTTTGTCCCATTGAAGCCGATCATACAGTGGCATATTATTTCTCGCTATCACTGCATTTTAACTTTGGTGAGTTATTGTCTCATTGGCACCAATAACATATTGCTTCATTTTTATGGCATCTTTATTAAAAATTCAAAATGTTTACAAATCTGATTTTTTTTTTTGATATGATACTCTTTTGTATCTCAAACGTTGATCTAAAATTATGATACGATGCTATTCCAATAAGGTAAGTAGGAAAAAAATATAAATTAAAAAAAAAGCTTTCCATATTCTCGGTTCAATTATTTTTTTGTTTATAGCTATATATAATTAATTTATTTGGATTTAGCAATGGATAAACAAAATAACAAAAAAATACTAGGCTGAAACAAACAATGTGTCGTTAAATCTCACTTTGACGCGAATTGATTCATTAGAAAAACACACATTTTTTTTGTTAAAGAGAAATCCTTCTATTCAGATCTACCAATAATATCTTCTTTATATTTTGTTTTTACTTTAGGCTAGGCAAAAGCTTCAAAATAGGCAAATAAAAGAATGGGGTCACGACCTCGTTTTCGATTTAAAACGCCATCTTTTTCATGGAATTTGGAAATCGGGACTTCTAGTCAATAGCAGTGTAATATTTTTTTAAAAGTTGGTATCCCATAAAACTTGTTTGTTCTGTTAACCTAGTTGTTAATACAAACTATTTTAATAATTTTACCATTTCCTGAGTGGCAAATATTAACAATAAGTTGCTATAATACTTTTCCCGCCTTTTTTTTTGTTATGAAATAACTATAAAAGTTTAATAAAAATTGACCCATAATTTCTTTTTGAGTATTCAACAGAATAAGCGTTGTTTATATCTAAATGAAATCATGAAATAAAAAGATGGGGTCACCGGAATGGAAAAAGAAATATTTCTGAAAAAAAGTTTACAACTTGAATTGGCGGGAATACATTGCACCAATTCTAAAACAACGTCGAAAGACGTTCGGCCGGTTTGGGCGATATTCTTACATATTACGGATAACACAGTTCTCGTTATTTGCTGTTTTGTTGTTTGTTTGTTTTCAACTACAGTAAATGCACATTAATTTACAAATTATAGTAATTGGTTTTCAGTCAGTTTCACAGACACGTTATATAAATGCGGTGGTTGGAAAACAATGCATTGTACAAATGTACTCACACATGCTTCTATTAACAACATTTCTATTCAGGTTATTTATAGTGCGTACATGTCTGTCTTGAACAGACATTCTTTTTAGAATAGTGAATACATTGTTTATATTATTTTATAGTTCAGTCAAAGTATATCTGAAAGACAAAACAGAACTTTGCTTTCGATAGCATGAATTTTAATTTCGGTTAAGAATGCTACATTCCTTTTTATTTTGATGATAATTAATTAAAATCAATAGAAATCTAAGACCCCGCTTCTACTAACAATAAAGATCACCGATCTTTAGTATTACAAAAATGAGAAAGATCGATCTCCATCGGACTTAAAAATACCACCTCCTGGATTGCGTTCAATATCGTATAGCGGCTACATAGGGCTACGTAGATTTATGACTATTGAACGAGTAGCTAGTCTAGCTTCTATCAATATCTATGTAGTAGCTAGGCTAGCTACACGTTCAATAGTCAAAAATATAAGTAGCCCAATGTAGCCGCTATGATATTGAACGCAACCCTGATATTTGTTTAAGTGTAAACGCTTAGATACATTGCGATAGACCGATCTAGAATTCAAAGTGTTTTATGTAGATATGAAAATAAATCTGCGCATGGTCAGTTTAATATTCTTATAAGTAACTGATTTCAGTGTTTCATCCGTATTCTCAAAGGATTTGGCAGAACATGGAGACAAAAATAAAATAAAATGTACACGACGTTTTCGCGTCATTCTTCTGAAAGATAAATAGAAAAAATGAGATGTAGTATGATTGCAAATAACACATCTTTCCACAAGAGACCAATTGACACAGGAAATATAGGCCACCGTACGGCCATTATCAATGAGCAAATCTCATACCGCATATACAGCTATAAGAGGTCTAGAAATTACAAATGTAAAACAATTCAAACGAGAAAATAACGGCTTAATTTATGAACCAACAAGCTTCTGACTTGGGACAGGATCCGTTTCAGTGCTCGACTGATACTGTTACTTATTCGTTCCGTATTTGCTAATTACACGTTGTAATACATTGCAACTTTTAAGAAAATCGTCCTTTTTTTATTGTTTTCTTGTCTCTGGTGTTAGCTATGGGTTCTTAAAGGTAAAACATCCCTATTAGCGCGTATGTACCCGTTTCAGCCTAGACCGATGCCCTGTAACTTATTCGCTTATAATTAACAATTTTTTTTCAATTTTTTCTTGCGTCTGATAAATACTCGTTTCAGTACTTGACCAATGCACTGTTAGTTATTCGTTCCTTGTTCGCTTGATATACGAGTGTTAATCGATGCACATTTTGAAAAATATCTTTTTCAATTGTATTCATTCATTATTATTTTTTAATTTTTTATTTTCTGTAAATTCCTCATCTTTAAACAAAATGACTGTTATAAGTAAAATTATTCTGACATTTCTTTGTATTTAAGGACATGTTAATCAAAAAGATAATTAATTAATGTAGAAGCATATCTAATATACCAAATATTTCCCGGCTTATTCTATTTTCTACGATTTCTTTTAACGAAATGATTAGACCGATTATTTTAATATTGCAATGTATACTTAATGTAAACGTACCAGTTCTAAAAAGATCGTAAACGCGAGATGCCCTTAAAATATCGATTCAATTTTGTGCAGTGTTAACGGGGTCTATTTAACCAACTTTCTGTTTTGATCATGCATCCATAGGCATCTATGCATATCGAAATATTCCGTAATGTTGCTAGAAACTCAAATTTTGTTTCGTTTCTTGGCAGTCGTTTTGTGTGTTTTTTGTTGTTGTATAGTTGACTCTCTTTTTATTCATATATTTTCTTATTTGCTGTTTTGTTGTGTTTTTCAGCTACACTAAATTCACATAATAAATGTGTATATCCAATTCTGGAACATGTCTATTATATAAAAACAAATTCCATTTTCATTTTCTTCTCGGCAAATCTACCTATCAAAACGATTGTCACTCTCTCCATCGGGTCAAAGAGGAATAACTCTCATTAACGTTTCAGGTTCGCGGACACCGCGACGTTATAAACCGCTGACGGCATAGTACTGTTGCGCTTGTATATGCGCAAAAATAATAGAGGGATTTGTCTTTAAATAAAAACAGCCAGTAGTATTTTGGAATTTGAAAACAGTTGAAATTGTTGAATACAACAAAATTGGGAAAAAAGGAAACAAATTAGCATTAAATAGTGCAATAAGATGTGACATGATGGCCAATGAGACAACTCTCCATCAAAGTCATAATTTATAAAAGTGACAGTCTAGATACAATCCTTTAGCTAGATGATCCAAATGATGAATTTTGCATATACAAACAATATTATTGCTGACGCTTGTTTTGTTGGAAATACAGAAAAGGATAAAGCATGTACTATCTCTGGCTTCTAGAAAGTATCAGAAAAACGTTTCTTCATTGTGCATACTAGGTTATAAATGCTGTTCTAAATGCATGATCGAAGATATTTGATCTAACTGAAAAAGAGTTCAGTTACGGTTCATCTTTCTCACACTTTATTTAGTATCTGTCAAATTCCGCAGAAGCATGACGTTATTAACCTTGTTGTCAATCTTGGAAACTGATATTTCGGCCATTATGTAAACAAATGTCTAGGCTGTTTATTGTCTACAATGTCATGGTCTTCTCAGTTATTGTATTTAAGTCTTACACATATGTTTTCATTTCAAATGAGATTATAGGATCATGATGTTATGAATGTTAGAGTACATGTATATCTGCTATTTGAATGATTTAAGAGAGGTAGAAATTTTCGTGCGTTCATGACACAATTGTTGTTCTAAATAATCTCTAGCAAGGCTATACTTGGTCTCAGACATTTTAACCATCGGTGTGTATATTGTGAACAAGGTTCATTTATTTTATTTTATTAACCAGATGACATATTACAATCATATAAACAAGTAGCAGATACAGACATTACAATATAAGTATGATTATGAATACATATAAAAACAAAAAGTATTCAAAAATAAAAAGGAGGGAACAATTGTTCATACAGTGTACAAAGAATGATAACTCCTTGCCAACATCAAATATTCATAAACTATAATAATAATTGTTATTTACATAAACTTTGTTTGTCAAGAAAGAATGTTCGTTATGCGATCTTTTTACCTTTTTTTGTCAATAAAAAATGAAAGTGATCATTGAGTTCTGATATAAATTGTATGTCATCATTTGTTATTATCCAGATTAAAAAAATATCTTGATGTAATTGATCAAATTATGAAACTGATGAAAAATGTTATTAAGATATGGTTCTCTATTATTATGCTTAAAAGAGGTTGTAAATAAAACAGAAGCTTCAACTGTGTTGCGTGAGTAATTTTTTTTATATTCTACCGTTACGAGGTAATACAACCTAATTAACGACTATCAATAAATGTTTCATAACGACCTCTCTCAAATCTGAGATTATGGTTTCTTAGTCTAAAACCACAATGTGAATCTTGTTATCAATATATATTTATTCAAGGGGTAACTCGACAAAGCACATTCTATTTTTAATTTACATAGACACAATAAATATGACTACAGAACAATTTAACCAAAACTACACAATTAATGAATATATTTCCCCCTTTTCTATGAACTTCCTCTAGGTATTAATGACTACCAAAGAAACACCAACACAAAAAAACACTTTTTCGGTACTTCGGTACTGACATGATTTATAACAAACCTCTTTAAAATTGTCCGTTTGAAATTATAAAGAAACTAAGGTTTTAACTCCAAAAGGAAAAATTGAACATAGATGAATTTGGCTATTTGTTTTAGGTATTTTTGTCATATATATATATATATAGCTCTTCAACTGTTTCCGTACATATACATCCTTCGGATTTTATTTGTTTAGCTTTGAGCGTTCCTAATGAAGGTAAATCCAGAAAAGCGCTTCAGACGCATGACATAATTAAACGTGTTAGCTTCAATTTTTTACATGCTGTATTGACGATTTGTGAACGCGTTAACGCATTGTTATAATAAGACCTAATAAATATAGTCAAGTTAAGAAAAAGATAGATTGCATATTCAACAAACACAGTGAAAAGTACAGTGATTAAATGAGCATGCATAGCACTATATATTATCTAATATGGTCAAGGCAAATGTTTTTTTCTTCTTCATATGTCTCTGGTGTACATATTCAATAGAACGGTCGATTACCGTGCGAATACATTGTATTTACCATCCAGCAATATAATGTAGGTAATTATTTTAGATCAACATAAGTATTCACATTTGTACGTAACGGATCGCATATGGAAAAAAAGTTAGAATTATAGATTTCACTACTGGTTCGAAAAAATATGTGTCCCTGTGTAACAAATGCCCAAAAGAAATAGTATAATCTAACAGACCAATTCGTATTAAGACAAATTATGATGTTCATTCATATTTTATTATAAACTTTACATGCACATTTCAAAAATCAAGATAACAATTTCTTAGATAAGTTATGTCTTTGATCGAAAAACAAACATACCAAAAACAACAGGAATCATTTCCTTAAAGTTTTAATCAAAAACGTCTTTTAAATTTGGCTTCAAAGCAGCCGATTAGGTCAATTAAAACAATTAAAACTATTATAATACAAATGAAGACGACTCCAACATATCCTACGGATGTCGCCGATACACGATCATCTGGAGCTGATATTTTGGAGCGACGCTTCCGGGTTGTATTGGATTTGTTGACACTCAGTTCTGTCTTCATTAGGTCTAATTCTGGCTTCATTATTTCTCTTAATTGATCAAGAGTAAGATTCATTCCACGTAAGAAATCCCATTTGCCTTTTCCAATCGTAGAGCTGGGACATAGGCATGCTAGCGGTTGAACAGAAGTGACCTCTGTTGTCGTTTTAAAAGTTGTCACTTCAGATGTTCCAGGTTTTTTTATTTGTATGGTGGTCACTGGCGACTTTCTATGCGTTTTTATGTGGGTAGTTGTCACTTCTGATTGACCAAGCGATATGATTTCTGTCGTTGTTATTGAAGCCTGTATATGGGTTGTCATTTCTGTAGTTTTCACTGTTGATTGTAGAGGTGTTGTCATCTCTGTAGTTACTGTAGACTGTCTTGGTACTGTCATATATGTAGTTTTCAATGTAGAATGTCCAGGTGTTGTCATATCTGTAGTTTTCCCTGTAGAATGTCCAGGTGTTGTCATTTTGGTAGTTGGTTTTGTTGCTGGTATGACTTTATAAACATATAAACAATCAAATATTACACAAAAACAAATTAATGTGTTTTTTTTTTCTAAAATGAATTCTTATGGGTTTAAATTCTTGTTGCAGGCTTTGATTGATGTTCATTCATCACCAAAATTAAAATAATGAAATAATAGTTTTCCAAAATTTGTAAGTAACACATTGTAATCTTTTATCATAGAAAGTGAAAACTTGATAAATTTCAGGCGTCCGAAGAGCTAAAATGAAAGCAAACAATGTACAGTACAACATGGAAAATAGTCTGATAAATCATTAGCGTCCTCTATGTCTGACATTAATGAATTCATGCATTTATTGGTTTAGGGGGCATAAACCATGAACTGCTAGGGAAGTTAAATATTGTTACCGACTAGGAAAATAAACAGGTGGACAACCAGGTGTGAAAGTTTACTTCCACAGATGGACAATTTTGTTACATGCCTTGTGAATGAAACAGTTTATGTTTACCATTTGTTTTACCAGTGAACTTTGAGTAAGAAAAATCAATAAAGCAGGAATCTGCAAAAAAATTAAGGTCAATTTTTTTTCTTCATATTATATCAAGGATTTTATCTTTTTTTGTCCTATAATCAATAATCAAAATTGACGTTCGAATAGAATAAGCAATGTTTTATATGAACGAAACATATGCAAATGTATGTCAAAATTAGTAAAATGTTCATTTTGCTTTAATCAAATGTCATGGATGTTACCATGTATACTAAAATCTAAATGACATATATAGATGTCAAGATAGGAAAATTGAAATCTAACAAACACTTCAAAAACCAAATTCTTTAAAATTCATTTCTTCAAATCATACCTGTTATCTTATGTTTTAAACAATGTTGTACTATATTATTCTTATTTGATACTGTCGATATAATTACACCTGTGTTTGGTACGTATTCTCCTTATCACAACAGGTGGTCTGAGCATAGGCCTAAACGTCCAGCATCTAAGACAGACAAAATAGCTAAGCAATGTTTAGACTACAAAACGGATGATCTGAATTGCATGTTATAATATATACCTCAAATTAAAGAATGTATCTATCCCTACTAAATTGATATTGAAAAAAAAGAAGAAACTTAATCTTTTAAAAACAAGTATTATTTCAATTATCAATTTTGGATAAAAAATCGAAAACATGCCTTCGATTAACTTTTCTCAGGGAACGCTCAAAGTCGAATATTTAAAAGTCAAAGATGTTTAAGGACCAAAAACGTCAAAGAGCCATAAATCAAAAAGGAGCTAAAAAAATCAATATAAAACCAACTTTGCATGAGGGAGTTGAAGCTTTAGTTTCTGTATAGTTTCTAAATTTATAAACGATCAATTGTAATCAATTTGCTATAAATCATGTCAGTACCGAAGTCCTGACTACTGAGCTGATCATACCTTCGGGGACCGATAGTCCATCAGTAAAGGTATTGACTCAGTGCTACAAAAAATGAAAAGAACATCTACTTGCTTGCAACCTACAATGTATTTCCGTCACATTCATGGTCAAACTGACATGACAAAAACTAATACATATTTACGAAATACGTGTTATGCATGATATCGTTTATTGAAAGTGAAAAGTGATAGTTTCGATTAATAGAGTCACAAACTGATGAAATAATCAAATACAGCAACATCAGAATCTTTTAAAAACAAGTAGAACAATTATACCGAATTCCAATTTAGATTAAAAAAGGGGAAGTTCATATAAACAGACATTTTAAATGTTATCAGATAACAGAACGAGTGGAAAACAAATGTTGTATACCTGACATGGTACATATGCCTCAAACAGGTCAAGAAATTATTGTAGTGTTTTCTAACAAATATGAATTCTTAAATTATTTATAAGTACGAAGTATTTGATGTGTTTTGCCACCTTAGGATCTTTTTGGTTTCATAAGCTTGTCAACATTTGTATTAGAATTTTGTTCTTCAAATATTTTGGCCACAGTATCACATTTTATAAAAAAGTCATCTGATGATAATCAAACTCGTTGATGCATGTTTTAAATCGAGTCAATACAAAATAACTGGTTACTAGAGTTCATTTCCACAATTGATGTCTCTTGAATAATGTTCGAAGTAAATTGTTTGAAAATGAAAACCTAGTATAACCGTTATGTTTAGTTAGATTAAGTTGAGGCGTTTGCATTTCATTTATATATATTAAGAAAAAAGAATATCTGTATAAATTATATTAATATTGATTTTTACCTTCATACTGTCCACCGGTAATTGCACTGTATGACAGTAAATGTATAGTATTGAAAAAGAGAAGGGTAATAATGAAAATTTGCTAACTCACCATACACTGCTTACTGATATTTATGTAATAGGAATCATAGTACTATATTGCCATTGTATATCAAAACGCATGCACATTTTATTTCTTTTATTATTGCTAAAAATCTGTTTAAAAATATAATATCACATCCAGTTTATTTGATATTAAACCCATCATTGTTACCGGGATCAAAATTGTGTTGGCCAGATGCGTTTTTCATTTAAAAAAATGTCTGTTGGATAAGATTATGTGCGACAGTTAAGCCTAAAACAGAATAATCATAATAATAATTTAACAAAACCTAAAACAATGCATGTTGCAAACTAGGTTTGAATCTAAGATTTAATTTTAATAACATTCATCTATTTTATAACTGGAAACATATTTTAAATTTCTTACATTCATGAACCGAATTTCGCCAGATTCCACCACATATTTGTAACGGATTCCCTGGGCATGTTTGGTTACACTCAGTATCAATTCTTTTTTGGTACACATCTGAATCGTCCAAAGAATCGCCACAAAAACAATGTTTGTAATTCTGTAAAATAATAAACCATTTAAAAAATTAAGAAATATGGTATATAAAGGCAACAGTAGTATACCGCTGTTCGAAATTCATAAATCGGTTGAGAAAAAAAAAACTCCAGGTAACGAACTAAAACTGAGGGAAACACATCAAATATAAGAGGAGATTTACGACACAACAGAAATTAAAATTAAACATTAAAATGTAACACACAAAGAAACATGAGAAACGAACTATAATATAACAATGGTCATTTTCCTGCCTTGGTACAGGACATTTTAAGAAATAATTGGTGGGTTGAACCTGGTTGAATGGTGGTTATAAATGTTCATGATAAAATTAACAACCACAGCCACAAGGTCGTGGATAAAAGTGATCATACGTTATTGGGACAGTACAAGTGGATTAACAGCAACACCAAATAGTAAACAACAAACTGATCCCATAGAACAATAGCTGCTACTCATGATCATTTAACGGCAATCAGCTCGCAAAACATGTTAATAGATCGATACAGGAAGATGTGGTAACAGTGCCAATAAAACAACTCTCCATCCAAGTAAAAATTGTTAAAAGTAAACTATTATAGGTCATGGTACGGCCTTCAACACGGAATCTTGGATCACACCAAACAGCAAGCTATAAAGGGCCCCAACAATTACTAGTTTAAAACCATTCAAACGGGAAAACTAACAAAAAAGATCATGTATAAACTCAGATAATTTAATTGCGTTTAATTTCTATGTTAGTCAATAAAACCCGTAAGCTATCAATGAGTTTTAAATTAACCCTCTTGCGTAGCTTCAATTTGCTAAGTTTATTCCTTTTGACTTAATTGGATGTCTAACACAAACGCCTGCAGACTCCACATGCAAAAAGAGTTAAATATCGAAGTCTAGCGAATCGGGAAAGTTGCCCAGATAATTACAGACACTGACAAGAGCAACAGGATCAATTCGAGCGTATCGTTTTTTATGATTGCATGCATTGCATTAGGATTATGTAAGCACAACTATCCGACTGCAACTGGAATCAGCTGTAAATGATTGACGAAATGTAAGGTGTCTTATTTGTTATCTTTACCTTTATTTTTAAAGTTGGCAAGAGAGGAAGAATATATAAACAACTGTTAAAGTAATCTTTAATTGATAGGTACAGGAACACGTTGATCAAGTGAGATAAGATTAAATAGTTAAGAATATTTACTTTAAAAATATGCACAAAAAAAAACACAGAGAAAGAAGGGTGTCCATGCCTTTTGAGAAACCAGTTTCGTATGTCTTCCATAAAAAGTGTGCTTGTGTACAACTTACTTGTAATCCAAGGTACCTGTGATTATAACATAATTGCTTGCACCTTTCAAGTGTCATTTGGACATTGATATAATGAGCATCTAACATTCTGTTTCCATTATCAAAGTAGCAGCCAATGTATTTAACTTCTGGAAAAAAAATCGTTTTGCATGAGGATATTTCTAGTAGGCTAGCCTCAAAACATCTTAATACAATGATTTAGTTGAAGCTTGGTATCTTTGATAATCTTTTTATAAAATACCAATTATGAACTGAGAATTAACCATATTTAGACATTTGCGATGCAAATAACAAACAGTGTCGTATATTCATCAATGGGGACGTAAAGTAAGAACAGTTTTTTTTTGTCCTTTCACCATCACAATTTTAGTAACCAATTACATGAATATAAATTTTTCATAAGTTTTTGTTAAATTACGTTTTGTCCCCGAAATAATTCCCATACCAGTAGATAGTGCTGCTGTGCTGAAATAAGATATATTTGATGCTGTTTTTATCCCGTTGACTTCAAACAAAAACTGTAAACCTATTAATGTTTTGCTATTATAATGCACATATTGACACATTTTTTAATGCACTTAAAATTATTTGCAAATTTTGACCATTAATTCTCCATTGGTCCTACATTTCTCTTTAAATTTAGCGTGTTCTTCAAGTCTTGCGACAATCGTTTTATTTATACATCATTACGATGTGGCCTATCATACTTTATCTCTTGGTTCTATGTTGGTAGTGGTGACTGCACACATATCTTAAAACTCCTCGCTGGTTTCAACTTTTCTCTATCAGTCGTGATTGTCTCTAGTTTTATGTCCCAAATAAAAATATTGGCATTATAATAACTTTACATATGTTTTGTTGCTATTCCTACTGTAATGATTAAATGTCCATATAGTTCGTTTCCTAAAGAAGGTTGCTACTGCCGTTTTTATTCTAGCTGTTATGTATGGATGTAATCGATGAGGATCTTAATGGTCCTATTTGTTAAAACTTTTTGTTTTTATGAATATCTTTTTGGTTGATCATAGACTAGAGTCAATAACTACGTTGATAGTTCTTTTTTACTATCACCAATTCATGATTCAATGTTTGGTAGTACTCCTCTTTAACTTTCCAAAGTGCTGCATTCGGTATTGTCAAATGTATATATCTAGAATAAGGTCGTGCTGTTCTTTCATTGATCGGCAGCCATTCCAGGAATTCAAGTTGGCCACCATCCATGTGTATATATATCGGTAACATTCTAAGTTATTTCTCTATGAGGTGAAACATAGTGATCATTTTTTGAGACCAGTATGTAAACATTACTGCATATCTATGAATATTATATATCTACCAAAAGAGGCGTGGTTTGTAAAACAGCTGTATTTACCAAGTGGAATTGAGAATGAACATGGGTAATACGTCAAAGAGACCACAACCCGACCAATGGGCAGACAATAGTCGCAGCGTGAAAAATTCTGCCACCAGAGGTGGTCCACAACTGAGCCTTAAATGAAATTGTGTACTAGTTCAGTGAAAATGGACGTCACCCTAAACTCAAAAACATATAAATGATCTAAAATAATAATAATAAAAAAATTACAACACTAACAAAGGCCAGAGGCTCCTGAACTGGGACAGGCGCAAGAATGCGGCTGGGTTTAACATGTTTCTGAGATCTCAACCCCCCTAATACCTCTAGCCAATGAGGAACAAAGAAACACATAGTTTAAAAGAAGTCCGAGTCCAATGTCAGAATATGTAACAAAAGAAACGAAGCAAAATGAATTGATATCATGACTATCTAACCAAGTCACAACTAGCTTTCACCAGATATAGCACAGCTTCTTAAAATTATGTTTTGAATTTCTTACTTTCACGTGTTTCAATTTGAGTGTTGCATGAAGAATAAAAGTGTGTTAGGGGTATTTGATATAAGGCTTAATATCGTTGGTGGAGCATTCATCTACATTTCGATATTTTGAATCGGTTTTAGTAAACAAATAACTACTATGTATTAGAAAAAACCACATCAACTGATATTCGAACACACCTTTATTGATATCAAGTTGTCCTTGAATGCACTTATAATCTGGTAAAGGTATCTTTCGAAATAAGGTATATATACTTTGATCAAAAGAAAATACGATAGTCACAGTCACACTATACAGTGTTTTAACTGATTCAGTAAATGGACAGCTCGTATATACATTTATAAATGAATCTGAAGTTAATTTACAGTGTACGAACAGACGTTTCTACAGCAAGGTCAAAAATCAATGTAAATGTTGATATGTTGGTTACTTTTAATTTTACTTAAATGTTACAGGTCACATTCAATTTGGTAATTTCTATTTTCACAATACTTATTTATATATTTGATATTTGCCTTTACGGAAAAAGGAATACTAAATATTTAATTCATAGTATTTTAAAGTATGATTGTTTACTATATAGATGTTGTTCTTCCAATAAATGTTAATATAAAAGTATAACAAAAATACAGAATTTTAAGATAAATTCTAAACCCAAACACCCGACTGTACCAACCAACAACAAGACGGGAAAACCGTCAAACCGACACAGTCGGTTAACGTGACATTACTTCGGAAAAAAGTAAAATCACAAACATACTGAACTCCGAGGAAAATTCAAAATGGAAAATCCATAATCAAATGGCAAAAAACATCACACGAATGGACAACAACTGTCATATTCCTGACATAGTACAGGTATTTTCAAATTTAGAAAATAATGGATTAAACCTGGGGTCATAACGCTCAACCTCTCACTTGTACCACAATCGCATCAAATTCCATTATATTGACAAAGATGCGTGAACAAAATATCACAAAAAGGGGTACAACAACAACACATACCAGAACCAAAAAACTGCGGTTTATTACAGGTTCTTCGGACGGGTTAGCAGATCATGCTCCATATTTGGCCCACGTCGTGTTGTTCATGTTTTCACAAAGCCGAAAAATAGTCTTGTTCGATAGGTCACATTCGGGAAAAGGGAACGGGAGTGTAGTTACGACATAAGGAACATATCAGATATCATATGTATAACGAATATTCCATAACGGTCAACAAACTATTGATGGAGTCCGTAAATAAAGGCAACAGTAGTATACCGCTGTTCAAACTCATAAATCCATGGACAAAAAACAAAATCGGGGTAACAAACTAAAACTATGGGAAACGCACTAAATATAAGAGGAGAACAACGACACAACACTACAATGTAACACACACAGAAACGGACCAAGCATCAGACAAAATCCCACGAAAATAACAAATATAACATCAAAACCAAATACATGAATTTGGGATAGACAAGTACCGTGACACGTCTTATCGCAATGTGCATTTACACTAAAAAATCAGAGAAAACAAACGACGCAACGTTAAAACGTAACACACACAGAAACGAACTATAATATAACAATGGCCATATTCCTGACTTGGTACAGGACATTTTTAAAGGAAAAATGGTGGGTTGAACCTGGTTTTGTGGCATGCCAAACCTCCCTCTTTTATAGCCATGTGAAATATAACATTAACATGACAACTCAACACCACAGGACTACAATATGAATAAATTGGAGAACACAATTGACAAAGAAACACACGAACAACAGCCAACAAAAGGCAACAAGTTCAGAAGTGCATTTTGTCCACACAAGATCTACTAGTGACGCCCAGATACAAAAGTTTGAAAGCCGAAACAAGCACAAAGTCGAACAGCATCGAGGACCAAAAGATAAAAAAAAGTTGTGCCAAAAACGGCCAAGGTTTTCTGTTAGTTACTAGAACATCCCTATTATTTAGAATAATTTATGCTTTTGCAAACAGTAAATTTATGAAATTACTATACAACAGATTTACATGATAAAACTGAAGTATTAACTAATTACAGGAAACAACTGAAATACATTACATAACCAGACATTTGCAACACAAAATGTAGACACATGCGAATAAGTTTAAACCTCAACGCCAAGTGACGTCATATTTGAAATTGTAAAAAATGACCAAAAAATGACGTCATTTGAATTTGTAAAACAGATTATCAAAAAATGAAAAATGACGTCACATTTGAATGAATAAGATAGAATTAGGATTGATTTAAGATTATATTTGAACTAAATACTGATATTGCATTTAATAACAATGCACATTTTAATACTTATTAATAGCAAACTAAGGTAGCAATTAACTATATTATAAAGCTATGTCCGGTTTGTTTTGAATCTAACTTCAAACGTAAAATATCGTACTGATTACGTTGAACAAAATCAAATCTAATAAATGAATGCGGTGATTAATTTTCTTTACCATAACACATAAATATAATAGAAAAGACGTCAACACATTTGACAAAATCCGATGAGAATTGTAAATATAACATTAAACATTTAAACTAAATACTATCGTAAAATATCGTAAAATCGTAAAACTAGACGTAAAATATACAAAGTGATGACTTCAACTTCATCATTTGGGGTCTTGGTTAAATAATAAAAAGGTCAAAATTGGGAAGCTGAACTCATCTCTTTTGTGGTGAAGTTTTGTTTTCAACCGACCCTCATAGTCAATTCCTAGATATAAGTCATAATCAAATGGCAAAATCAAAAGCTCACACATCCAAGGAATAGATAAGAACTGTCATATTCCTGACTCGGTACAGGCATTTTGGTATGTAGAAAACGGTGGATTGAACCTGGTTTTATAGCGCTAACGCAAACGTTTGAGCTATATACGCGTATATTTGTAGTTGGTTTATATAATGGAAAAATCGAAATACGAATGTGATGCAGTACGATTTGTATCGTTATTGCTATAAATACCACTTGATCGCTACCTCTGCTGGTGGACTAATAGCAAATCAGTCAACAATTATTCATTAATCGAATAGGTTTCCTTTCAACTGTGATGACAAATGGTTAAACACAGTATCTAAATAATTCAACGGCATCCTGTAATATTATATGATAAAAATCTTGACTTCAATTTCTAATAAAAAAAACACCTTATATGTAAACTGTAGTATGTATCAATACTAATGAAAATGTAAAAAACAACTATATACTTTTTCAATGATAACAACTTCTCAATTAAAAACCGTATATTCAAAACTTCCATGAAAGTCCATGGAAATGATGTTTCGACGTATAAAGCATCAATACCGAATACAATATACTCAAAATAATTAAAGACACTACTGCATACAAACAAATATGCTTTGTTTTGTTTATAAAAAGAAAATACAAACATCAATTGAGAAAGCATTTGTTCAATTTTGACACTCATCATCTCAATTCGATATCACTTTTATCCGAAAGTGTTCAAAGAGAAAACTCACTTCAAATATCCTGACATTTGAATGGGGATTCAAAAGATTTTTGTGAGATTCATTCCTTTAAATAAACAAAACAATGAAAACATTTAAAAGGAACCAAATGACAAGCCAAAGAATTTCAAGGGGATAATAGACATTTTAAGTTCGAAGAAGGAACTGATAAGACAGCGTCAAAAAGAACGAATATCAGATGGAGCAGAAAATAACAGATAAAATCTTAAAAGCAATCTTTAGAAACAGAACCGGACAAAACTGTTCACTTTCCGTAATCATGAGACAATATATTTTGCGTAATGTATGTAATAACTAAAAATTGTAAAAAGTAACAAACTACCTAAACATATGAATTCAATGAATAAATTCCCTGGTTATTCAGTGACTAATACACAGGGATACTCGGTCAACTGCTGTAGGTCGATTAATTTGTCATAACAGCAAAGAATAGTGCAATAAAGATATTATTTAGGGGAAAAAAGCAAATATACTGCATATACATTGTACGGCCATTGATAAATATTATGATAGTATGCACACATAGAAAACTTTTCAGTATTTCAGTTGAGGTTTGAAACAAATCTACTTCGAGTTTTATTTTTTGTTAACCGGGTTATAATTTGTTCGATTTTCAAGAGATAAAACAATTTCGTATGGATTTTTTATGTACGAAGTCGATAAAGACAGGTTAATTCATTACCTTTTCAAGATCGGACCATCCCATATCAATTCTCAGCTAACGTCTTTTGTTGATATTGTAGTCTAGAGATAATAACGGTCCGATATTGAAGGAAATGTAGTTATTTTAAATTAATTAACGATTTTCGATTACTAACTTAATTTGGCTATACTTTTTGGACCTTTTGGATTATAGCTCTTCATCTTTTATATAAGCTTTGGATTTTAAATATTTTGGCCACGAGCATCACTGAAGAGACATGTATTGTCGAAATGCGCATCTGGTACAAGAAAATTAGTACCGTCAATTTTATTAATACTCTTTTAAAAAAGACAGAATATTTCTATAATGTTATCCTGAACCATATTCACATATTTATAACATACATTGCAAATTATAATGTACACAATAATTCACTATCATGCATGCATGGAACTTTGTTGAATATATTGAACCAGTTGAAACCGACTTGAGAGATATTATATTGAAATGTTTGGATGATTGTTTATTTCATTTTATACTTTAAAGTGCATTTCTATCGTTTTTTGTGCCTTGATATATATATTTCTCAACAATATTATATCTTCAAATGGACGGTAGTAAGTTTTGTCCTTGTAACAGCAGAAAAAAGTTGGTCAACTGAATAAAGCGCTAGACGCAGTTCATGTACATGTGATGTTGCAATGATATAAATGAATCAAGGGAAACAAATACAACTGTCTACCATCAATATGCAGATATAACATTTCAGACAAAGTGTAGGTAAATTGTGATGTATTTTACCTGACGAGAGCGTCTGTAGTAAATAGTCAAGTTACAACAAAACGAAACTCTAAGGAAATTAAAAACTGAAAGTCCCTTTACAAATTGCAATATCGAAAGCTCACACACAACAAACAATTGGAAAACAACTGTCATATTCCTGACTTGATACAGGCATTTCCGTATGTAGAGAATAGTGGTTTTATGTATAGATAAACGTCTCACTTGTATTAGAGTATTTACCGTGTTTGTAATAACATGAGCAACACGACGGGTGGAACAGGATCTGCATTTCCTTCCGAAGCACCTGAGATCAACCCCAGTTTGTGGTAGGGTTCGAGTTAATTCGTCTTTCGTTTTCTATGTTATTTTCTTGTGTACTATTATTTGTCTGTTTTTCTTTTTCTGATTTTGAATGTCACTCTGGTATCTCATGTATATGTTTTAAATCTTATTGTAATGAGGCAACCTTGTAAAACGGACAAACAAAATTTGATTATCAGAACATTATAGTATTCTGTCATGTTGAAATATAAACACATAATAAAAATAAAAATAAAAGAGTAAGTTAGCGAGAAGAGACATGAATGAAAAACAACTGGTTTTGACATGCATTTTTATAGAAAAGTAACCATGAAAACAAAAATAGATCAATTTGGCTATGTTCTCTTTAGTTCCATTACAATGCTTAAGGTCATATCTTGGAATCAATGTTGCCCGAAACTATCTTATTCTTATTACGGAAGCATACAAGATCCCAAAAACTGTGAAAATGTCAAATGATGTTCTATTTATTAAACTTACAGACAGAATAAATCATCTGTACTGTGTAAAATATCCAATGAAGAAAACTAAATACAATTTGAAAATGTATAACCCGAAAAGCAACCATGGTGCAGCAGGCAGTTATTCTAAAATAACGATATATCAGTCCTTCAGTAGATATCAAATTATTCTGCAAAGTTGAGGTAGTTGATATTTCATATTAAGTATATAATCATGTGCATAACAAAATGATAATTAGAATATAACTGGGAAATATGAAATTGTCGTAATCAAACGAATGTTTTTGAGTTCATGTCTAGGGATTTGTGTCATAAGTTATTATACTTAATTATATTTATAAGATTTGTCGTTGTTGCGCTTTCATAATTGTAGCGTTTCACAAATTAAAATGTTTGCTGACACATAATATGCATCCATGATGAATTCAACCGGCAACTTTTGCTCAGGTTAATTTCACATGAATTACACAGGCAAATCACCTCAAACGAACTCGTACGTGAAATTACGTCATTATTTTCATATGGTTTTTTTCGTTAATTTGACATGAAATTTCAAAACATAATGAATATTTTTCATATTTTTAAACATATTTGAAAATTTAGATATTATTTGATAATTTGGATTTATCTTAATCTGAAATCGAGTCAAAACTTCCGAAAGGGAAGGATAAGGAGACATAAATAATTTAAAAAGTTATATAATATAGGGTACCTAAATCTTCTGGTTTTGTTTCAAACGCTTCATGATACTTTTCTTTTAAAAGAATGATATTTTCCTTAATATTTCAGGATATTATTTTTGAATTATAATCTGTGAATTTATTTCCCATTATAATACATTTTTTTTATTTAGAAATGTAGCTTATATTCAAAATCAATATTATTAGTCCATAGTTTTTGCAAAGGTTTTTTTTAACTGCTAGTTAAGCATGAATATTGTTTTATTTAAAAAAAAATTAATAGTACTAAAACGCTCAATAGTATATACCTGGTTCATTTATCAACGATGACTTGCACACAAGTATGAAAGAAGCGTCGACTATAGTTAGACTATAATATTCACACACGTCACATTTTGATTATTATGGTGATAGTATCTATTTTTTAAAATGAAATAAGAATATGCAGATCATACAGAGTCCTTAAATCTTGACGTGCAATTATATCATCAATTTTGCATCGAATCATCAATTTTACGTAAAAAAAATAACGACTAACGGTTTCACTACTGCATGTCGATAATTTTAAAACATTTGATTTTGATATCGTATTGTTGCATTACATTTTCGCTATATGTTAACATATTTAAATGGTCATAGTATATGAAATCAAAAATGTATTTCAATGGTGTTATCTCTAATGACATACGGGAACCGTACCCTATGTTAATTGTTATTATACACGTTCAAAGTTAAACAACAAAGATACAGTACTCAAAGGAGAATTCGAAACGGAAAGTCCCTAACAATTGGCAAAATCAGAAGACACATAGAAATCCAATAACCTAGATCTTAGCATCAGTAGTTGTAATTGAAATGTCTATTTGACATTCTGATCTCAGTTAACTTATTTTTGCTTTGCCATATCTTTTTTATAATGTTTTGGAGTTGCTTGTTGAAAATGGGGGTGTTACCATGAAGACAAGCGTCAAATACCATCACGATTTTGAAATTGATACCAAACCAATACAATCTATATTATTCCTCTGAGCAAGAATAATACACCTCCAATCTTATGGTCAAAATAACATTTCCTATTTAGTGGGACGTCAACGGTTCGTTCAGAAGCGTATCTAATGATGGCGGATGACATTTTAGCGCATTGGTAGGACATTTTAGCGGAAAAAATCGGACGTTTTAGCGCCAAAGTAGAAACCATTTTAGCGCAAGATTTTTAACCCATTTAAGCGAAAATTAAAATTGTCAATGCCAATTGAAGCGAAATATGTTTAACCTATTATAATAAATAATATATTATCAATAAAAACAACCTTAAATAGACTCAAGACAGCACAATATAAAGAATATGACATTAAAATACAGCTCGTATACGGAGGATGTGGCGTTCAATCTGTCGTTCATCAGCTTCATGAAGATTATGGCTGTGTGTATGTTAAATGTTTGTTTTTCGTTTATTTTTTGTTCATAAATTAGGCCGTTAGTTTTCTCCTTTGAGATGTTTTACATTTGTCATTTCGGGGCATTTTACAGCTGATTATGTGGTATGGGCTTTGCTCATTGTTGAAGTCTGACGGTGACCAATAGTTGTTAATTTCTGTTTAATTGGCATGGGGTTGTTTTTCTTTATCAAGAAATTTACAATTGATTTTTTTTTTTTTTTTTTGCATTTTTTTGTGCATTTGTTATTATGTGATAAATAGATAACATATCATGAACTTGTCTATAACTCGGTGAAAATACTGATACATTTTGATAAAAAAAATAGTATTGGAATTCTTTTCATTCATGATTCAACTTACCAATTAATGTATTAATTGTGTCCTGTAAACCATCCAAATAAAAACTGCCAACTTTATTTTAACACAGAGTAGCATGTTTCAGAATACGATGTTGTCTACTAATTAAACAGGAATTTTACCTTGAAACAATGACGTTCATGTTCAATTTTATTTGTTAAACGGGAAACTATATCTGCTGTATATAAGGTACATTTAATTACTGTTATTACAGTTCTTTAAGAGATTATGAATGAATTTGATATAAATACAAACAATGACTTCCTTGTTTACATTTTAATGGAATGCAATATTTATTTCTCCATTAAAGGGCACTCCAAGGTTTCAATTAAAGTGAGTCCAAAACTCAAATCTCTTTAACTATTTATATTGAAATCCTAACGATGTAGAAACAATATAATACAGCAATGATTTAGGTGTAAAAAGTTACCAACTCAACGCTGTAATGAAGTCTTAAACATTGTTTTTAATGGTATAAATATTGATTTGGTTATCAGGAAATAAAAACCAAACTAACAAAAATGCTGTATACATCTACACGGTTCTACAAGCAATCTGTCGATACCTGTATTTTGGCATTGCACAGGGTCATGGGTTTTTTTCTGATTGTTAATGATGACTTTATTCTAAATCCATGGGATGTTGCATGTGTACTGTCTTTTGTCTTCGATAAAGGATTTCTATTGGTTGATATTGGCTTTAAACTGGCTGTAAGTAACTGCAAGAACACTCAGATCTGTAGTTAGTGTCTTTTAAGTTGTAGGCCTGCCTAAGTTTCTTTATTTGTTATTCTGCTTCGTATCAATCTAGTAAGCTAAGCCCTTTTCAAATGATTTTTGTAGTTTGTTCATATGTTGTACTGTTACACCACTGTCCAAGGTTAGGGTAGGGTTGGGCTATTCGTAGCATAGTCTCACTAATTCTGACCTTCGTCTTTCCTGGTCAAGTCAAATACTACAAACAATATTATTGATTTTGTCATTTTGGTGAGAATTACTCTATCAAAAAAACGTTAAACGCTTTCAACATTTTGATTTTCTACCAAGATTTGGAACAGCAACTCATACTTTTGTTTTAAGTTTCATACTAGATTGTGGATTTCCAACTGTTTATTTTTTTAAAAAGCAGTGGGGATGCCCAGTATCTTTTGGGAGATAATAAAAATGAGAATGGAAATGGGGAATGTGTCAAAGAGACAACAACCCGATCAT
Source organism: Mytilus galloprovincialis (assembly GCF_965363235.1). NCBI lineage: Eukaryota > Metazoa > Mollusca > Bivalvia > Mytilida > Mytilidae > Mytilus > Mytilus galloprovincialis. Next base: position 67,212,342 of record NC_134850.1, on the reverse strand, counting down.
AGAACAGACAAAAGCAAAAGGTCACCAATAGGTCTTCAATGCAGCGAGAAACTCCCGCACCGGTGGTGTCCTTCAGCTGGCCCCTAAACAAATATCTTTATTAGTTCAGTGATACTGATATAATGGATGCCATACTCAACTCCAAATTATACACAAGAAATTGAAATTAAAAATGATGCAAGACTAACAAAGCCAGAGGTTTCTGACTTGGAACAGGCTCAAAAATGTGGCGGGGTTAATCTTTTTTTTTTTAAGACCTCAACCCTTCCCCTATACCTCTACCCAATGTAGAAAAGTAGACGCATAACAATACTCACAGTAATATTCAGTTCAAGAAAAGTCCGAGTCCAATGCCAGAAGAGGTTACAAAAGAAAATAAACAAAATAACAATAATGCATAAATCACAACAGACTACTAGTAGTTATTGACACGCCAGCTCCAGACCTCAATTAAACTGATTGAAAGATTATGTCTTCATCATATGAATGTCAGGCACAACCCCTCCTGTAAGAAGTTCAGTTTTATACCATCATAACATATATGAGAAGAACATAACCCGTGTCATGCCAACAACTGGTTTTTAAATAAATGTGTTTAATTCCGATGCAAAGACCCTATTAGTGAATCAATAGTAAAGCCAAAATGTGCAATTTCTAATGACCTGACAACAGTATCGTATTTTTGTGATTTTACTTGTACCTATAATCCTTCTTAATAAGTCTGTTTGAAGGTTTAGTTAAACACTGACTTTTTTGTGCTTTGTGAAGAATATTACCATAAAATATTTGATGCGAAATACTTGAACGTATAAGAGGTCTGCATGTTGAGTTATATTTATGAAGGATGTCCTTATATCGATATTAAAATTTAGTAAATGTTTTGACTAGTTTGTAATATCGAAAACCCTGGTGTAATTGTTTTTTTCAGTAATACATAAATTCCTCTATTTAAAATCTAAAACGTTGTAACATACACACACGAGCGAATCGTACACATTGAGATATATAAGATAAGACACCGTAAGATGGTGACAAGGGAATGTCATCATGTAAAATTAGATAATTCACGATAGAAAATGAAAAATTATCTCTTGTATGATAAATTTTTGTATTCAGCTTTCCGTTAATGATATAGATATCAAGACCGATGGAAGGGCAGTGGTCATTGTTTGTATTCTCGTTATTTAAAGTAAGTTCAACGGATACATTTCTTTCGTATACATTCTGACGTCGTCATTATTGAGAGCCAATATATTATCAAAATATCTAAAAGTATTACATTTTTGTATCCGATGTTGTTTCGATGGGTCTTTGTTGATTTAAGTCATCAATTGTAACTCATAACAATACAAGCACAGGTCTGCAATAAGTGGTTCACAGTTTGTCCCCATTGGAATTCCGATAATTTGACGATATCAGGGATGGGGTAATATAATTGAAAATGTAATGGTAATTAAGTGTAATGCATTACAATTGTCCATGTAATTGAATGTAATGTGTAATTGAGCATTTTTTTAATTACAATATGACTTTCATTGTATTTAGTTCTGTTTGTAAAGAGGTAGCTGTTTTCGTTATTGATATAGATATCAAGATCGAGGAAAGGGCTGTGGTCATTGTTAGTATTAGCATTATTTAGAGTAAGTTCAACAGGTTAAATTTAATTTGAAACTCAATGTAATATTACGTCAAACAATAATGATATTATTAGCAGCTTTATCGGCCGGGACACAAACATATATATTTTGCTGTAAATTAAATATGTTTATTGTAAACGAAAGCGCAAATATCTACATTGTATTAGACAAATACGTCAACGGACAATAAAACACCTTTTTGATATGATATTATTCAATTTTTTTTCGCTGATGTCCGACGTTGTCCTTGGATGCATTCAGAAGTTTTTAAGAGATATGTCAAAATATGGAAACTTTCACCATAATGATGAATAAAGTTAAAGTCATAAAATGGAAAGTTTAAAGTTGTCAAGTGTGAGGATCATTCACAGAGTACTTACAGCGTAGAAGACATTACTATAGTAAAGGAGAGGCGTAAAGTTCTAAAAGGGAAAAACAAACTGGCACGAAACAGAACAGTTACACACGTAAAACTAAAGACTGATCAGCACTAACACCATGAAACACAGGGTGTTATCTCAAGCGCTGATCAGTTGAGTAGATCCTGCTTCAAATGTCAGGTTGGAAAGTCACGGATAGTAAGGTCGTCATATCGAGGAGCGTTAAGTACGGTGATTTTGTCATAGTTTGGTTAAGTTGGTCATGGATAAGTTATGTTACTTTCCAAACTATTGCATCAGTTCTTTTCAAAAGATCAAAAGCAAATTACATGTTTGAATCTATGTTGTAGGTCAAAAGATCCAAATAAGTATTGTTGTTTTTGAGAAATCAACGCAGGATAATTAAAATATCGAAATTGGTATAGTTGGGTTAAGCAATTGACATGGTTCATGATCAGTTAAGAGTGTTGAAATTCGTCATGATTTTGATAAAATTGGTCATGGTTTAGATTTTAACAAATACATATTTGTGGCACCTTAATACTGATTGCATTAAAATTACTTTCTAAGAGGTCTATGTTGGCAGTTGACTCATTAGAAGACATACTGCATTTTCTTATTGTATATTACCATGTGCTTTTTTAGGTTATATTGTATTCCGCATTCAACTACTTTTATAGAAATTTGCTACAATAAAAATGCATTTCTATTGATTTCTTTATACGTGCTTGTTCTATAATTATGATAACTATAAAGGCAACAGTAGCATAACGCTGTTGAAAATTCATAAATCGATAAAGAAAAAACAAATCCGGTTTACAAACTAAAACAAGAAAAAAAAAAGATCAGGAAGGCAATTTTATCATTCTAGATATGACCATTCAAGATTATCGACTCTCTCTTGTTGCAATATATGGTCCCTATGGGGACTCTCCAACTTTTTTTGAAAATATAAAAGGTCTAGTATCTGGTACAAAAATAGCTCCATAATTATGGCTGGAGACTGAAATGTAGTGCAAGACTTTGATAAGGACACCTCAAATTATAGTGCTAAAACAATATAAGAGCACATGATAGAATTTTAGATATGATAGAGTCCCTGGACCTTGTTGATATATGGCGAGCATTAAATCCGGATACAAACAGATTTACATGGCGTGGACCTGGGCTTAAGCAAAGCCGTTTGGATTACTTTTTGATTTTCATCTGATTTTGAACCATTTGTAAAAAATGTAGACATGGATATAAGTTATAGGTCTGATCATTCTCCAGTGTACCTGACCTTACAGTTTTACAATCAAATTAAAGGTAAAGGCACATAGAAATTTAACAATAGCTTACTACGTGATATGGTCCATGTAACTGAAATAAAAAAAATGCATCAGGGAAACTATAAATCAATACTCTCTGCCTGAGAATGACCTAGAAACAGAACTATCAGTAAACCCACACATGTTTTGGGAACTCTTAAAATGTATGATAAGAGGAAAAAAATATCGTATCCAAGTTATATAAAAAAGAAAAACACATAAACTGAAAATGATTTAGAACTCAAGTCAGCTAAATTTCTTGAAAATTATGAAATAGATCCCTCAGATCCTCAGAATTATTAAATTCAGAAATTAAAATTTTAGAAGATAAACTTGTTCAACACAGAGAGAAAATAGTAACAGGTATTATTGCAAGAGCAAATTCAAGATGGGGATATGATTAGTGAAACACAGCAAGGTTTCATAAAAGGAAGGTATATTGGAGAATGTAACAGGCTTATTTTTGACATTACGGAAAAGGCAGAAGTTGATAATCTACTAGGTCTTTTACTTTTATTAGACTTTGAGAAAGCTTTTGATTTACATAATGTCCGGCGGCTACGAGCATATTTCAGACGAATTGTGCACATTCTGCTACAAGCATGAAATTTGCCATAGACCTTCCTCAACTATTACTCTTTGATTTCAGATAGGGAGGCATTTGAAACAAATGTCTCACTTCCAGTAAAATTCAAAATGGCAGACATTATACTTAAATCAGCCCAATATCGAAGGCTAGTATGTGAAAAAGGTATTATTATCATGCTACTATCATAATATTTAGTACAAACCTTTGTTTTTTACTACTTTTGGATATAATATATAGATCAGATGTCTTTAACAACCCTACTTCCAGTAAAATCCAACATGGCGGACATTGTACTAAAATAAACTTATTTTTTAGGGAGGGTAATTGAAATGTGATTTAACGTATTGCTTCTATCATTACATTGTGCAGGATCCTTTCTTTAGTGCTTTTCATGGATACAATGTATAAGACGTATATCTTTAAAGCCCTTACTTCTTAATATCGAAAAATGATGGACATAGAAATACGCAGTCTTTTTGTCCTTTTCAAGCAAACAGAGAACTGTAACACAACCAGTAAAGGCATGGATCACAATTAGTGTGTGTGATCACTCATTGTCTAGTGCATTTGAAAGGCCATTGATAGATATTAATCTAAAGATTTTTGCATTCCCAAACACAATCCATAGTTAGTTTACCCCTATGTCACGGAATAGCGAAACAGTAATGACAGCATCATCAGTAACGACTGTTCGGATCATACCTCGTGTTTCACTGCATAAGACACATGCACAATGATGCTAGTGTCTGTCCTGCCTCTTCATGTGAACTTAGTGCTAAGCTTGAAATACATCATGTGGTGGATAAGATAAAATATCCTAAGCATTCGTTGCTACAACTACCATACGCACCCAAGACTCCATCCACTCGTGTTACAGTTTCAAGGTATTTTATTAAGGTAAGGATATAATACTCAATCAACATACTCGTTAGGCCCCAAATACATGCATGTTTATTCACAATCGGAGAGCTGATTTTCCACATTTACAAAGATTGTGGTATTGTTTCTTACGTCCAGTGTACAACCTCTTGATAAGATGAAGAGGCCTCACAAAGAGTTGTTCAAACGGTTCCCATGGATCATATTTGTTCCTTCGCCATTCATAATTGTTAGTTAGCATAGGAACCAATTCCAAGATTATTACTCATTCACACCCATCATGGTATATTGCACGCTGTACATGCTGTAAGAGACTAAACCGAGTCGTGGGAATAGCCTCAATAAGTCTTTCCTCTTCCAAAAACACATGTTTGCTGGCTTTGTTAACCCCATTTGATCAGTTTTTTTCGATCTTACAACAAAACCAAGTATTGTTTTATCAATGACATTATCAAATCCATATCTGGTGCTGTTGGCTGGTCAATCATCATTCTAAATGTTAAAGTCACATCTTCATCCATGTCACCAACGCAGTTCCTTTTCCAGCAAATGTGTAAACTCTCAATGCCTAGTGCATTTGAAAGGTCGTGGATAGATATATATCTAAAGCTTTCACCACTTCAAAATGCAAACCAAAGTTCGTCTGCCCTTATTTCACGGAATAGCGAAACAGCAATGACATCAGTATCGACTGTTCGAGTTATGACTCAGTTAAGTTTGTGATTCACTGCATAAGACACATCCATCTTGATTCTAGTTTCAGTCTCTTCGTATAAACATGGTGCTAAACTTCAAACATCATTAAGTGGTGGATAACACTGAACATCCTGAGCATTTTTTGTTACAACTACCTTTTTCCTCAAAATTTTATTCAGCAAGCTGCTGTGAATGAAAATTAAAAAGTTCTTTCCTATTGTCGTCATCTCTCAGAAAACTGTAGTTGTAGCAACAAATGATCAGGATGTTCAGTGTTATCCACCACGTGATGTATTTCATGTTAAGCACTAAGTTGACATTAAGCATTTAAGAGGCCGACACAAGAATCATGGTGTATTCGGCGGATGCAGTGAAACACGAACTTACACGAGACATGATTCGAACAGTCGTTACTGATAATGCTCTCATTACAGTTTCGCTATACCGGGGTAGAAGAACTATGGATTGTGTTTGGGAAGGCAAAACTCTTTAGATTAATATCTATCAATGGCCTTTCAAATGCACTAGGCAATGAGTGATCACACACACTTATTGTAATCCATGCCTTTACCGGATGTGATGCGGTTCTCTGTTTGCTTGAAAGGAAAAAAAGACTGTGTGGGAGACATTGATGGCATTCGAAAATGTGACTTTCACATAAAGAATGATGTTTGGTCAGCCTAAGTCAGCGGGGTCTTACTGTATGATCGCACAAACTTATCAGATTCGGCTAACATGGTTAACGAAGCAAGAAAATAACTATTTGCACAATGGAGAAGGCTAATTGAGGCTGTTCCCTCAACTTGGTCTAGTCTTTTCCAGCATGAAAACCTGCAATAAACTCAGGCGGGTGTTTAGGGGGACAAACTAGAGATTGGCTCTTATGCTATCCAGTTAAGGAGCTAATGGATGGCGAAGGGACAAAGAGGATCCCTTTTAAAAAAACTCTTTCTGAGGCCTCATCATTTTGTTAGAAGTTTGTACATTGCGGATGTAAGAAAGGATGCTGCGGGCGTTGTTTATGGGGAAAATCGGGTCTCCCATGCACTGTCTTGTGTGCATGTGGTGATGACCGTGAATAAACATGTATTTTTGGCCAAATAGTAGTAATTTTAAAAATGTTTTAGTAATTTAGTGATTTTATTTTATTTTGTTTCAATCAATCTATCCAAATCTCTGCATCGAAAATATGGATTGAGGACTTACCTTTGAAATTTACGCCATAATTTTTACCGGAAGTGTCAACTTTGTATTTTAACATTTACAATAGAATAGAATTATTGGTTTTGGGGATAACTTAAAGCCAAAAGTTAAATGACCAGCACAAAAAACAACATTTTCTTTACATGTTGAAAAAATTTGAATATATTTAAATAAAAAATTGATATTTCTATGTCCACCATTTTTGGATATTACCGGAAGTAAGGGTTTTAAAGATATACGTTGTATACATTGTACCCATGAAAAGCACTAAAGAAAGGTTCCTGCACAATGTAATGATGGTAGCAATACGTTAAAACACATTTCAATTACCCTCCCTAAAAAATAAGCTTATTTTAGTACAATGTTGGATTTTACCGGAAGTAGGGTTGTAAAAGACATCTGATCTATATATTATATCCAAAAGTAGTAAAAAACAAAGGCTTGTACTAAATATTATGTTAGAAGCATGATATTAATACATATTCACATACTAGCCTTCGATATTGGGCTGATTTAAGTATGATGTCCGCCATTTTGAATTTTACCGGAAGTGAGACATTTGTTTCAAATGCCTCCCTATCTGAAATCAAAGAGTAATAGTTGAGGAAGGTCTATGCCAAATTTCATGCTTGTAGCAGAATGTGCACAATTTTTCACAAAGCCGCCGTACTATAATTGGCTTTGTCTTTTTTAGGATTTGGTCCTATTTTTTGTAGATGGGTCAAGACCTTATATTCAGAATGTCAGAGCTGTATAATAAATAATGGACATTGCTCTCAATTTTTTAATATTTGTCGGGGTGTTAGACAAGATGATCCTTTATCTCCTTATCTCTTTATTTTATCTTTAGAACTTATGAGCGCTGCACTTAAAAATAACCCAGATATTAATCGTAAAAAAATAAATGAATCTGAGTACCTACTAAGCCAGTATGCATATGACTCATGTCTCTTATTGTAACAATTGTTTGCCATCGATCAAATATATCCCCAACTGTGTGTTTAGCATTGTAACAATTGTTTGGCCTCGATAATCACTGTCAATAAAGACTATATGATACAAACCATAAAGCATGAATATTATTTTTAATGACTCTACTTAAACGCGCGTCTGTGAAACAAACGATAAATCTTTGATGAGGTTTACGTAGACAATCAATAATCACAAGATAATCAGAACGATTGTTTGATAATCCAAGTCGTAAGCAAAGTAAGTAGTAAAAGATAGTACGGTGGTCAAAATGGCACTGCCCATGTTGACCAATACTATTCAATTTTACAGCGTATAAGTATAACGTTTCAATAGATCGAGGACGTGTCTACATCATGCCATCATTACCAATAATCCAATTCTGAGTTGAATAAAAATAGCATGATAAGTATAGACTACATGTGATATATAGTTTCCGATCACAGGACTGTATTGGTTTAATGTAAACGATAAAAAAAAGAAGCATGGAATCAATACTGATGGTGTCTATAATACTCTGTAACATCGTGTTCAGTTTTTTGTTGTTTTCCGCATAAACAGTTTAATATTTAAGAAGCATATTCAAATTGAAATGTGTATCCATCAAAAATTTAACAAAAAAAACCACATACATACAGTAATTCATGGTTTACACAAACGGAAAACCTCATAATCAGAAGTTTGTCTTTTTTAAATCTCCAATGAAGACTAATAGTGGGTCATCGTTCATGTGATTGAACATTCTAAATAGTTTATAGTTAGACCAGTAATCAGCGCTTTTGACACGAAATTTCAGAGATACAATTTTTTACTTTGAAGGATCACGAGTTTAGAATTATATTTTTGTTCAGTCTGGCTATAATACTGCACATTTTACAAAGATAAACTTTTGATAAAATACGTGATACAAGTTACGCTTGCCAAACAACTTTTTAACGTACAACGTTATGAACTCTCAATAATGTATTATTTTTTATATATATATTATATCAGTTTCGGATGCAGAATATGTTGGACCGGCTCAGCGTTGGAGTTTGATTTTTTTATGAGGGAGATTCATTTTCTTAATTTATGATAATTTCCATAATTTTATCAGCGAATTTCATTCAAAATGATATGCGTATTGCAATGCCAATACCGACGCACTAAGTACCGTTCAATTATAGAATAAGCGTGCTTAACAAAAATGGCGGATGAAGAACATACTCGTTTAGTCAGCACCAACCGATAATGTAGCAGAGATGTACAGATCATTGAAATTAAACAGTAAACTGACATTATAATTAGAATGTTGAACAAATATAGTTATTTGAGAATAACAGTGATTTTTTTTATTGCTTTGTATATAATTATATTCACTTAAATATTATTCATACGTCACATTTTTTGGAGGTTGTATTTATCCATTCTTGTGACATGCTGTTTTTGGTGACCCGTGCTGCCGTTAATGGCAGATGTCCGTTGTTATTCTGCGGTTTTCATTTTGTAATATACTTTTATATTATTCGTTATCTTTTTTCTATGTTGAGTATTCATGTGTTTGTTTGATCTGTATGTCTGTCACGTTGTGTTGTCAATTCAGCGTTATTTGTTAACCTTACTATATAAGCGGGAGGTTTGCACGCCATAAAACCAAGTACAAAAACCATTTGTTTCTTTAAATGTCATATACCATGTCAGGAATATGGCAGTTGTTATCAAATTGTCTGTTTCCATTTTTTTTTTCTATAAAGATTATATGATTTTGCTGTTATCTTACAGATTGAACATTGCATGTATAAATTAGTTAATTTTAGGGGGAAAATAATGTTGTAAATCTTTGTATTACTTACCAAACGAACTTATACATGGTGTCCTGTAAAGAATCCAAATAAAAGCTGCCAAAGTAATTCGATCACAGAGTAGAATATCAAGCATGTTTCAGAATACAAACTTATTAAAAAAATGTTTATCTTAAAACAATGACGTTAATGTCACACAAAAAATATATTTAAATTGTTAATCGGCAAACTTAAGCTTATATATATATATATAGCGTGCATTGTATAGGTGTTATTACAGTTCTGAAAGAGATTACGGCTGCATTTTATATAAATAAAAACAATGACTTCCTTGTTTGCAATATTAATGTAATGCAATATTTCATTTTGAATAAAATGAAACTCTAAGGGTTCAAAACTCAAATCTCGTTAACTATTTCTAGTGAAATCATAACTTCATAGAAATGTATTATACAACAATGATTTAAGTGTAAAAAAAATTACAATTTCAACGCTGTAATTAGGTCTACAAACATCGCTTTTAATGGTTTAAGGAAGTTCGCTACTTAGTTTCAAAAGAACAAGCTTTTCGTAACAATTGTATATATTGATAGGGGTTAAATAAAGAAACCAAATAAGCAAAAATTATAAATAGGTCAATTTGCTGGTTTTCAAGATATTTAATAGTTATTGAAATTTTGGCAGGAAAATGTTTCCTCTTGATTTTGGATAGCTCTTTTTTTACGGTCAGAAATCACCTTTAAATTGTAGCCAACAAAAGACTCAAATCGATAATAAAATCTAGCAAGATTTATTGTACAAAAGTTTACAAGAAATATTACACAAATATTACTGTCTACTCAAATGTCAAAATATAAGTCCAATCTTTTATCTTTATCGGTATCAGGAAATCTTTTCGGAATCGAATCTGAATATTACGTTCAATACTAAGCTCACAATCCAGTATGAAGTTGTTTGTAGAATAAAAGTTTCAATCCAAATGCTGTGAATAATAATTTCTATCGATGTCTAAGTCTGAAAGTTTAACTTCAGTGTCTGTATATATATAATTGTCACGGAAATCTCTAGAACATTCTATAAATAGAAAGTCCTAGAGAACTATAACGGAAGTTTCTGGAAAAATGTAGAGGTTTAAATAATGCATCTTTTCTTAGGATTATTCGGGAATCGTTATGTAAGTCAAATGGAAAGTTCCAATCATTCCATCAGTATCTGTGATTGCACAGTTATAAGATTATTTGTAAACAACTATCAGGCAACACAACAGAAATTAGGCCAACATAAATAAATATAATAATAACAATATCATAACACTATCATTGACAAGTTGTAGTTCTCAAAAACTATTAAAAAATAACAAGACTTTTACAGATGGCTTATAATTATACATATAAAAGATTTATGAAAGAAAACATGGGGTCAATGGGCAAATTGTTTAAGGCGTTCACATGGATAAAACTAGTGCATTCCAAAAATCGGACCAAATTCCCAAAATTTGACATTCGAACATCCTTAAATATTGATTTAATTATCAGGAAATAAAAACCAAACTAACATAAATGTTGTATACATTTACAAGGTTCTAGAATCAATCCGTCGATACCTGTTTTTTTTGGCATTGCACATTGTCATCTTTTTTTCTGATTTTGATTTTTCATTTGATGTTGGATGTATACCAACTGATGCTCTGTCCCAGATAAACGATTTATAATTAGTTGTTATTGGCTTCAAACTAGCTGTTTGTAACTGCGAGTACACTCAGATCTTTAGTTTCTTTTTAGTTGTAGACGTGTATAAATACCCTGCCACATCTGATAAGAGTGTGTGTTTCTTGTTGTTCTGCTTTGTATCAATCTTGCGAGTAAAGTCATATTTTGTAGTTTGTTTATGTATTGTAATGTTACACCTCTAAAGAGAGGGTTGGGAGCTAGAGAATATTATGCATGTGCTTGTCCCAGGTCAGAAATGTTGGAGAACCATTAATATGCATGTGTATATTAAACAATAATATCTAGATCGGTTTAAGATTCCTAATAACAAAATCAAAATTTATACCAATAAAAGCAATATCCAAAGGTCTAATGACAGTGTTTAATTGGTTACAAATTAGAAAAAAAATTATTTGAAGCACCGATAAGTTTAACCTTAAGGTTTCAAATTTTTTGGGCTCGGTAAACAACATCTCCGTAAAAGTTTTGATGTGTTATTCTTTTTGAAAGAAGCCCTATCGGTACAGTCAATCAAACAATCAAATCGTTGTATCTTCGGATGAATGTGGTACATGTTTTCAACAGTTTGTGATAATAATAATTTACCAGTAATTCATATATTTTATACATTACGTTTGTCGAAATCCCGAACGTCAATTCAGAAATGGCCAACAGTCTTCATGGTCTTATTCAAATGCATCATTCAGACTCTGGCTCGATCAGTCTTTTTTCTTACTTCTTAGTGCTAAATGCAGTTATCTTATGTAGTAATTTAGTCTTCAAAGAGGGTTAATAAGAACATCAAGATTACTTTTTACATCTGTTATGGGTTATTTTCTGTTTGACTGTCAGTATTGTCATAGCAAGACCGGCCAAAGATCCATTAACTGTTGTAATGTTTACAAACTCTGTTTTTCACACAAACTTTTTGACGCAAATTTACTAGAAAATGAGACGGAAGAAATATGAATTTTATTTGATCTCTTCAAATATATATGTAATTATTTCACTTATTCATAACTGTAAATTGCTACCCTATGGCATACTTGGGGAGTTCAAAATACAACAGTTTAAAACCGTTTATACTAGAAATCTATTATGATTTATATTCTAAAACAAATTCGGAGGGAGTAAAATGTTTTAGAATGACCATTAATGTCAATTGTATTGTTTAATTTTAAGAACCTTCCTCAAAATAGACATTTTGACTATATCGGCTTAATTCTTGCTATCGAAGGACTGCGCAATATGTACTAGCATGAGATTTAAATGCTTTGTATGTTTGCATGCGAATAAATCAAATTATTTTTTGGCCATGGATTCATGTAAGTTTCTTTTTGGCAAAAATTAATGCATCAATGTTTTTTCTGTCAGAAACTGTTCCCCTTCCTTATTAGCAAATTCCATCATCAAGGCTTTAATACTTAGTATGCAATATATATATAAAATCAACTTTTTGTGTTTAGAATTGGTAATTTTTTTACAATTTTGTATTTTCAGAGATCTTAATATGATTTGCAAAATTACAAAAAGTTTTTAAGATTACTAAACATTTAGGCAGAAATCAGATATTACTATTTGACATTGCACCTTACCTTAAATCTTTTAATGTCGCATTTCATCGTCAACTACTAGCATTCATAAATAAGTATTATTCAACCAATTTTCAAAAATAAAAGTACAATTTGCTATCAAAACACGGAACATTAATTAAAATGAGGAATGTAAAAAATATATATGTATTAGTAAGGTATTAATAGACAGTTAGGTGTGTGGTTTCGCATTCTAATAGGTACTGATTACATACATATGTAAAATTGAGAAAGGAAATTGGGAATGTGTCAAAGCGACAACAACCCGACCATAGTGCAGACTACAGCAGAAGGCCACCAATGGGTCTTCAATGTAGCGAGAAACTCCGGCATATATGACACAAGCAGTGGGTTTTATTTGTTAGAAAGCAGAGAAAGGGGTGAGATTACATATATTAGGCTCAATTCTAATTTTTTTACTTGTTTATAATTCTTTTGCAAAATTGGTTTAGGAAATTAGCAAATACTTCAAATAAATTTGTTGATTTTTTTTCAAGGTAAATTATGTATAGTAATTTGGTGTAATAGCTATAAATACTACGGCAAAATAGTTCCATTGCTCAGGGAACCGGATTTAATTAATATTTTTCTTGTTTTGATAACCTGGATAATATATTGATCTACATTGAGATTTTTCCTTTAACAACAATATATCAAATTTTATCCATGAAATTAATCCAATCGGAAAAATGATTCAATACAATATTAAAATTGCGTTTCCGTATGTTTCAATTTCATATTCAAATTTCGTTTCCTTATGAATTTGTTAGCCTACATAGCATTCTAGGCTTTGGCCTTTGTCCAATACAATCAAATTTATTTTGAATAATATATATTGTTTAAACAAGACAATGCAAGTGTGTTCGATTTCACTTTATTGTCCTTTAAATACGTATTTAGATATATATTTATTAACGATTCAGTACAAAAGAAATAAAAAGTTCGAACATTGATCTTAAGGAATTTAATGTATCTGAAAGGATACTCTTTTATATATCAGATTATATAAATGGCAATGTAGCTAAATGTTATCCGATGACAAATTAGCCTACAAAGAATTTGAATCAAGACCTTAACTGTCTTATACATTGTGAAAAGGGAGACAATCGAATTAATACTTTGTACTAAAAGTTAAATTATTCGTGCATAGGAGCAAATCTAGATTTCTATATGATATGAAATGCATAAAATCTATTAAGCATAATATATGTTGCACGACAGGGCACGATATAAAATATTATGAAATATTCACTACATACACAATTTACCCTGACTGCTTTAGTAATTAAGCAACTATCAAATAAATCTGAAGAATTTTTTATTGTGCCCTTTTAATGCAATCTTATATGAAAGATAATTTTAACGTTTAAAAATATCTATTATGTGTAGCCATCAAAGTTTTCATTTGAAGTATATACTATTCTAATGATTTTATTAATGATTTTGTCTCACATTTTTTGTCAGGAATCAAAAATAGTGATTAACTAGAAAAACAGCATAAACTGTTGATTAAATTTGATAAAAGTAAATAAAAAATATCGAGTTTTCCCGCTATGTTATTACCGAAGACGTTAACAATTTATTAAAGATGATAATTACATTGTTTAACTCCATTATAATCTTAATTGATAAGGATTCTCAATCTTCCCATCGAAAGTGGGTGGTTCTGTCCGGCCCCTCTGCCTTCTTCCTACTATTAAAGCTTATCTCTACGAAATAGCCGATAGTGCAGCAGCTACTCTGCAGAAAGTGGCATTTAGCACCAATCAACTTATATAACAATTACTTGTAGTCTACTTTAAGGTGATTTTACAGGAACCACTCATAGATATGTAGCATGTTCTATAATGCAATTGAAGGGTAATTGAATAATTGAATAAACTCATCATAGATACCAGGATTAAATTTTGTATTTACGCGAGACGCGCATTTCGTCTGCAAAAGACTCAACAGTGACGCTCGAATCTAAAAAAGTTAAAAGTTCCAAAAAAGTACGAAGTTGAAGAGCATTGAAGACAACCCACCATTTAAGTCACAATTTGTAAACGATAACCATTTTAAGTCAAAATACGGTTTTCAACAAGGAGCCATGACTCACACCAAACAGTAAGCTATAAAGGGCCCAACAATTGACAAGTACAACACCATTCAAACCGGAGTACCAACGGTCTAATCTATATAAAAAACGAGAAATGTGAAACATATATGAACCACATAAACAGACGGCAACTACTGAACACCATGTTCTTGAATTAGTAAAAATACCTGGTCACGTCCACTCTGTGTTTTTTTTATATTTATTTCTCTTTGGGTCCATCTGAAGAGTTAAGACTTTTTCAACTGATTTTTATAGTTAGTTCTTATTCTGTACTTCAACACCACTGTGCCATGTTAATGGAGAGTTGGAAACCCACTAACATATTTAACCGCGTTACATTCTGTATGTGTGTGCCTGTCTTAAGTCAGAAGCCCGTAATCCAGTGATTGTTGTTTGTTGCTGTGTTACATACTTGTTTTCGTTCATTTTTGTACATTAGTAAGGTCTAGTAAGGTTTGAATTGTTTGAATTGCTGTTTGGACTTTGCTTATTGTTAAGGGCCGTACGGTGACATATAGATGAAGGAAGATGTTGTATGAGTGCCAATGAGACATCTCTCCATCCAAATAACAATTTATAAAAGAAGTAAAACATTATAGGTCAAGGTACGGTCTTTTACACGGAGCCTTGGCTCACATCGAATAGCAAGCTATAAAGGGCCCCAACAATTAGTAATGTAAAACCACTCAAATGGGAAAAACAACGGTCTAATCTATATAAAAACGAGAAACGAGAAACACGTATGAACTACATAAACAGACGACAACTACTGTACATCAGATTTCTGATTTAGGACAGGAGCAAACATTTGCAGCGGGATTAAACGTTTAATGGTACCAAACCTGCTCCCTTTTCTGAAAAACTATCTGGGATAGTTGTACCTTTTAGAGTATTTGTTAACAACCAAAAGTGCAATAAACTGAAAAATCATTAAAAACAAAATGTCCTTTTTTTCAGAAATAAGTAATGGATGTTGCATTATGCATGTATATAAGATTTGAAATAATTTTGTTTCTTGAAAATCGACAATTTTGAAGAAAGACCAAGACTGTTTTGAAAATATCATATAGTTTTTTACATAAATGTTCAATGTAAACTAAACTATAAAATGCAAAGAACGACAAAGTTAACTACAAACCATGTTTCAAACAATAAAAATTTAAATGTTATTAGAAAATAAGTCGTTATACTATTTCAATAAATATTTAATAAAAACTTTTTTCTTTCTCATTTGCGTGTATGAACTTCAAAGTACATGGATATTAATTGACCATAAGACACCATTTATATGAATACGATGTTGAGGATTCATTATCAAATAATGTTATCTGTTATATATAATTGGAAAACAAAATTCTTCATTGCAGTATTGCCTTGATTTATTATATATATATTTATAAACATAATCTGTTCACATTCTTTGTGTGCCTGTTCCGATTGAGAAGTCTATAACATTAGTTTGCGTTGGTTTTTATCTATTTATTGTTTTACGTAAATTGCTGTGTTATAAATCATTCATTAAGTTTTCTTGTTTCTAATTTTTAATGTTGGGTTTTTTTAAGCAATATTATCCGTCTGGTTTTTTTTCGCATTGAAGCCGTCCGTTCAGCGGATTTTTATTGATTTCTACCACTACGTTTCAGCTATTGTCTTATTGGCAAGAATAACATATTGCTTCATTTTTGTAACATCTTTTATTCAAAATTCAAAATGCTACAATTTGGATATTACTGTTTCACTTTGGAATATAATACTCTTTTGTAAGTAAATATAGCTAAACAGTCGATCTAAAATTAAGATACGATGCTTTTCAAAAAAGGTAAGCAGGAAAAAAATATAAATAATAAAAGGCTTTCCATATTCTCGGTTCAATTTTTTTTTGTTTAGTATAAAAAAGAAGATGTGGTATGATTGCCAATGAGCCAACTCTCTGCATGAGACCAGAATGACACATAATTTAACAACTATAGGTCACCGAACGGCTTTCAACATTAATGTAACACATAAACAAACGACAACCACTACATTTCAGGCTCCTGAATTGGGACAGGCACATAATGTGGCGGGGTTAAACATGTTAGCGGGATCCAAACCCTCCCCTTACCCGGGACAGTTGTTAAACAGTACAACATAAGAACAAACTATAAAAAAAAAATTGAAAAAAGCTTAACTCATCAGATGGACAAAAATACAAGTGGACGTGGCCGGGTACTCGTACATCCCAACAACAAAAATACACTTGGAACACATCTGATAGTATTCGCAGTTAACTGACAGCTAGTTCAAAGCCACTAACAAGTAATAAAACAATCATACATCTCAGACTAAATTATCAATCCGTACATATCCAACATCCAAATGATTTAGTATAAAAACGTCATATACAGTCAGAGAAACACATGACTTTGTGCAATGCCAAGATAAAGGTATCGATAGATTACTAGAAATATTTAGTTTGATTTTAATTTAAGGAATAGAGCTATATCTAATTGATTTATTTGGATTTAACCATGTATAAACAAAATAAGGGAAAATACTAGGCTGAAACAAACAATGTGTCTTTCAATCTCATTTTAACGCAAATTGATTCTTTAGACAAACGCATCCTAATTGGAACCGAAAAACACATTTCCTTCTTTTTGTGTTAAAAAACAACCATTAGTGTTGTGGAATTTGAAAACATTTGCAAATGTTGTATACAATAAATCTAGAACAAAAAAAGAAAATAGATTATAATTAAATAGTGTAAGAAGATGGGATACGAATGCCAATGAGACAACTCTCCATCCAAGTCACAATTTATAAAAGTAGCGGTCTAGTTACAAACATTTAGCTCGCTTGGGACAACAACAATAGTGAAGTAGATAAAGAAATATAAAGCATGTACAATCTCTGGCTTCTAGAAATATATATCTACAAATGTTCATTGTGCATAGTAGGTTTATTAATGCTGTTCTAAATGCATTATCGAACATAGTTGATCTAACTGAAAAGGTATACAGTTACGGTTCTCTTTCTATCACTTTATTTATTGTTTGTCAAATTCCGCAGAGGCATTAAGTTATTAACCTTGTTGTCAATCTGGGAAACTGATATTTCGACCAAATGTCTAGGCTATCTATTGTCTACAATGTCAAGGTCTTTTCAGTTATTGCATTTTAGTCATATGTTTTTTTATTTCCAACGAGATTGTAGGATCCTCATGTTATAACTGTTATTAAATAAAATTGAGAAAGGAAATGGGGAATTTGTCAAGGCGACAACAACCCGACCATAGCGCAGACAACAGATGGGTCTTTAATGTAGCGTAAAACTCCTGCCCCCGGAGGCGTCCTTCAGCTGGCCCCTTAAAAAATATGTATACTAGTTCAGTGATAATGGATGTCATACTTAACTCCAAATTATACACATGAAACTAAAACTAAAAATCATACAAGACTAACAAAGGCCAGAGCGCAAAATTGCTGAGGGTTAAACATGTTTATGAAATCTCACCCCTCTCCCATACCTCTAGCCAATGTCGAAAAGAAAACGCACAACAATACGCGCATTAAAATTCAGTTCCAGAGAAGTCCGAGTCCGATGTCAGAAGATGTAACAAAGGAAAATAACAAAATGACAATAATACATAAATAACAACAGACTACAAACAGTTATCTGAATGCCAGCTCCAGACGTCAATTAACCTGATTGAAAGATTATGTCTTCATCAAATGAATATCAGGCACAATCCCTCCCGTTATGGGTTTAGTATCATACTATCATAAAACATATGAGACGAACAAAACCCGTGTCATGCCAACAACTGTTTTTTAAAGAAATAAATGTGTTTAGTTCCAATGCAAAGACTCTGTAAGTGAATCATTAATAAAGCCAAAATATGAAGAAAAATATAAAGTATATTTGCTATTTGAATGTTCTAGACAAGTTTTTGTGCATTCATGACACGATTGTTGTTCTTAATGATCTCTAGCAAAGTCATAATTGGCCACAGACACTTATATTTTATCCATCGGTGTATTTATTGTGATAAAAGTACGTTTATTTTATTTTCTTAATCATAGGACGTATAACAAGTATATCAAGCAAGAAGCAGATACAGACATTTCAATATAAGTATGATTATTAATACATATAAAAACAAAAAGAATTCAAAGTTTAAAAAAAAAGAGAGAGTCAGTTCATACAGTATACAAAGAACAATGGTCAACTTCAAATATTTATAAACTATAATAATAATTTTTATTTACACATACTCTGTTTGTCAAGAAAGAATGTTCGTTATGAGATCGTTTACCCGTTTTGTTTCAATAAAGTATTTAAAAATGTATCACTCAATTCTGATATAAATTGTATGTCATCATCATTTGTTATTATCCAGATTAAAACATTATTTTGATGTAAATTATCAAGTTATGAAACTGATGAAAAGAGGTAGAAAGATGTGGTTCTCTATAATAATGCTAGAGAAAGCTTGTAAATGAAACATAAGATTAAAATTTTCATATTCTAGCGTGACGAGTTAATACAACATATTTCTGGACTATCAATAAATGTTTCATAACGACCTCTCTCAACTCTGAGATTATGGTATCTTAATACACAATGTGAATCTTGTTATCAATATATATTTATTCAAGGGGAAATTCGACTAAGCACATTCTATTTTTAATTTACATAAACACAATAAATATGACTACAGAACAATTTTACCAAAACTACACAATTATTTAACATCTTTCCACTTTTCTTTGAACTTCCACTGGTATAAATGACTACCAGTGACACACACACACACACACACACACACACACACACACACACACACACACACACACACACACACACACACACACACACACAAAATACACTTTTTCGGTACTTCGGTACTGACATAATGTATAACAAACCTTTATAAAATTGTTCGTTCGAAATTTTCAAGAAACTAAAGTTTTCAACTCCATTAGGCAAAGTTAACCTTAGATGAATTTGGTTGTTTGTTTTATGTATTTTTTTCTTATATATAGCTCTTCAAGTGTTTCGGTACGTATACATCCCATCGGATTTTAATTGTTTGGCTTTGAGCGTTCCTCATGAAGATAAATCCAGAAAAGCGCTTCGGACGCATCGTATTATTAAATGTGTTATCTTCAATTTCTTGCATGCTGTATTGCCGATTTGTGCACGCGTTAATGCTTTGTTATACTAAGACCTAATAAATATATAAACAAGTTAAGAAAAAGATAGATTTCATTTTCAACAAACACAGTGAAAAGTACAGTGATAAAATGAACATACATATGACTATATATTATCTAATATGGTCAAGGCAAATGTTTATGTTTCTTCATATGTGTCTAGTGTACTTATTCAATACTACGGTCGATTACCGTGTCTTTGATCGAAAAAAAAAAAAACCAAAAACAACAGGAATCCTTTCGTAAAAGCTGTAATCAAAAACGTCTTTTAAAATTGGCTACAAAGCAGCCGATTATGTCAATGAAAACAATTAAAACTGTTATAAGGCAAATGAAGACGACTCCAACATATCCGACGGATGTCGCCGATACACGATCATCTGGAGCTGACATTTTTGAACGACGCATCCGGGTTGTATTGGATTTGTTGACCCTCAGTGATTTCTTCATTAGGTCTAATTCTGGTTCCATTACTTCTCTTAATTGATCAAGAGTAAGATTCATTCCACGTAAGAAATCCCATTTGCCATTTCGAATCGTAGAACATGGACATAGGCATGTTAGTGGTTGAACAGAAGTGACCTCAGGTGTTGTCATCTCTGTAGTTTGCACTGTATATTGTTCAGGTGTTGTCATCTCTGTAGTTTGCACTGTAGATTGTTCAGGTGTTGTCATCTCTGTAGTTTGCACTGTATATTGTTCAGGTGTTGTCATCTCTGTAGTTTGCACTGTAGAATGTCCAGGTGTTGTCATCTCTGTAGTTTTCACTGTAGAATGTCCAGGTGTTGTCATATCTGTAGTTATCACTGTAGAATGTCCAGATGTCGTCATGGTGGTAGTTGTCATATTTTGTCTCGATGATATCGTATCTGTAGAATGTCCACGTGTTGTGATATCTGTAGTTTTCACTGTAGAATGTCCAGGTGTTGTCATCTCTGTAGTTTTCATTGTAGAATGTCCAGGTGTTGTCATATCGGTGGTTGGTACTGTTGCTGTTATAACTTTAAAAATATAAACAATCCAATATTACACAAAAACAAATTAATGTGTTTTTTTAAATGAATTCTTATGGGTTAAATTCTTGTTGCAGGCTTTGATTGATGTTCATTCATCACCAAAATTAAAGTTATTGAATAATAGTTTTCAAAGATTTGTAAGTCACACATTTGTAATCTTTTATCATAGAAAGTGAAAAAGTGGAAAAGTCTCAGGCGTCCGAAGAGCTAAAATGAAAGCAAACGATGTACATTACAACATGGGAAATAGTCTGATAAATCATTAGCATCCTCTATGTCTGACATTAATGAATTCATGCATTTATCGGTATGGGGGGAGTCATAAACCACGAACTGCTAGAGAAGTTAAATATTGTTACTGACTAGGCAAATAAACAGGAGGACAACCAGGTGGGAAATTTTACTTCCACAGATGGATAATTGTGTTTCATATTTTATGAATAAAACAATTTATGTTTACATTTCTTTTACCAGTTATCTTTGAATAAGAAAAAAAAATCAAAAAAGCAGGAAACTGCAAAAAAACTAAGGTCATACATTTTTTCATATATATCAAGGATTTCCCTTTTTTTTGGTCCTATAAATCGATAATGTATTTAGATTATCCAAGATTGTATTTGTTTTTCATAGTTTTATCCATGCATAATAATAACTAATAAAACCCACATAAAAACTTTTTTTTTTCGTCTTGAAACATGTCCATTTTAGCATTTCAATTGAAGGTAATGACGCTCGGATGGATACAAAAGAAAATCCAGTAGAACAAGGTAAAAAAACATAATTTGTAATCTTGGTATCTTTGATGAGGTTTTTTTTACAATTGAACGATTACATATCCAACAGATAATAACTATAATAACATACACGATGTATTAACGTCCATTCAGTCCTCCCAGCTTACCACTCTAAAATAAGTGCATTTTACTGATATTTTTGTATTTTCAAATGCAAGTTTCATTATAAACCAGTTGAAAATTCTACACAAGCTCCAAAAATGAAACGTTATAAAAATGGGACAAAAAATACCAAAGGGAAGTCAGACTCATAAATCGAAAATAAACTGACAACGCCATGGTTAAAAATGAAAAAGATAAACAGACAAACAATAGTACACACAACAAAGAAAACTAAAGAATAAGCAACACGAATCCCACCAGAAACGAGTTGTGATCTCAGGTGCTCCGGAAGGGTGAACAGATTCTGATCCACATAAGGCACCCGTCGTGTTGCTTATGTTATAGCAAATACGGTAAATAGTCTAATTCGGTAGGTCACATTCATAAAAGGGAAGGGGATTGTAGGGGAACATATCCGATATCATTTGTGAAACGGTTATTCCATAACGGTCAACCAACTCGTGATGGCGTCGGTAAAATTTACGAAGGGATAATTTCAACTTCACCAATTGGAACTCTTGGTTTAATAGCTTCCTTGTGAACAGCGACCCTCTATCAATAAAGTCATGATAGGAAATGCAATCACGGAAATATCGTATTAATTTGGAGATATATACCCCGTATGCAGGTGCTACTAATATGTTGCTACTTAGAAATGGAAAGTTCACAATTGGAAAGCTGAAATCATCTCTTTTGTCGTAAAGTTTTGTTTTCAACCGACCCCCATTGTCAATTTCTAGATTTAAGTCAAGATATGAGGCCGACGTAACTGCATCTGTTGTATCCTTTCTCTCTAGTTCGAATGGATAGATGCGTTCAACATAGTTTCCAAATTTTGAATTCAATTTCGTGCGTCCGAAGCGATTTTCTTGATTTACATTCATTAGTAACGCATTAACCCGAATATTTGATAGCCAAGGATGCATAAGGACCAGAAACTTAAAAGAGCTATAAACAAAAAGGACCTAAAAATACACCCCAATCCATTTAAGGCCAATTTTGTCTTTGGGAGTAAAAACCTTAGTTTCTGTATAATCTCTAAATTTATAAACAGTCAATTGTAGTTAATTTGTTATAAATCATGTCAGTACCGAAGTACTGACTACTGAGCTGATGATACCCTCGGGGACCGATAGTCCACCAGCAAAGGTATTGACTCAGTGCTGCAAAACATGAAAAAAACATCTACTGGCTTGCATCCATTGCCAAACTGACGTAAAACCAACGAATAGATATAGGAAGATGTGGTGTGAGTGTCAATGAGACAACTCTTCATCCAAATAACAATTTATAAAAGTAAACCATTATAGGTCAATATATACATATTTTTGAAATATTAATGATATCTTATATAGTAATTGCACTGTGATAGTTTTGATCAATAGAGTCACAAACTGATGAACAAATCAAAGACAGCAACATTAGAATTTTTGAAAAACAAGTAGAACAATTATACCGAACTCCAATTAAAATAAGAAATAGTAGAAGTCCATAAAAAACAGACATTTTTAACGTTTTCAACCAACAGAAAGAGTTGAAAACAAATTTCGTATTCCTGACATTGTACTGACATTAATTTAGCATGAGCATTCATAGACCTTATATTTGTATTTCTTTTGATTTGGTTCAATGACACCACAACCTGCCTCAATGAAGTAAAATTAACATTTTCTTTTGTCAAATATTGTCAATTGTCTGCAAAATAAAGGCGATATTAGTATACAGGTGATCAAAAGTCATAAATCGACTAAGAGAAAACAAACCCGGGTTACAAACTAAAACCGAGGGAAACACATCAACTATAAGACGAAAAACAAATCAATAACAGAAACAAACTACAACATACATAGAAACGAACTACTTGATAATAACAGCCATATTCCTGACTAGCTATAGGACATTCTAAGAAAAATGGTGGGTTTAACCGGGTTCAATGGCATGCCAAACCTACCGCTTTATGACTTGTAGTATATGGGCATAATAAAAAGTAAAATAACTCCAAGGAAAAATTCAAAACGGAAAGTCCTGAATCAACTGGCAAATCAAAAGCTAAAACCCATCAGACGAATGGATACTAACTGTCATATTCCTGACTTGGTACAAGTATTTTCTGATGTAGAAAATGATGGATTGAACTTGATTTTATAAAGATAACTAAACCTCTCACTTGTACAACAGTCGCATAATTACCATTATAATAATAACAATGTATGAACAAAACAAAAAGACATACCAGGTAACAAAGTACGGGTACAGCAGACAAAATTGTGTTATCGCTATAAAGACAAACAAATATGTCAACAAAAAAAAACAAAAAAAGCATACAGGCCGTACGGTGACCTATAGCTGTTAATATCTGTGTCATTTTGGTCTCTTGTGAAGAGTTGTCTCATTGGCCCTCATACCACATCTTCTTTTGTTATATATAGACAAAGCTAATAAGAGCTCTTTACGACCTGTGATAAGTATATAACGGACTTGTAATATTAATCAAAGGTTTTTCGTATAAGTTACAACCTGGTTACGTTTTTACGAATAGTAACAAAGTGAGTTACGAGTACTTACGATCCATTGCGATTTTGTAGCATTTATGCATATCCTTAATCATAAACAATACGTTAACTGTTCGTAAAGTTCTCGTAACGACACGTAAAGTGGTCGTAATAACACGAAACAATCCATTAAGGCAACATGTAAATTCGTAATAATTCCGTAATAATTCGTAAACAAATCGTTAACTAATTGTATCAAATTGTTGAAAAAAACATTGTAACGACTCATTTCCGGATGTTTTGTGAGCAGTTTCGTTGCCTTTAGCGATTTACGATACTTACGGTTTGTCACGAGTTATTTACGGAATGAAATCCGTGGACAATCGCCAGAAGATAATTTCGAACAGTTAAGGGATGGTTACATGTTGCCTCTAACGGTTTACAATACTTATTGTTTGTCAACAGTAATTTAATGGAATCCGTGGGAAATCCCTTCACAGATTCTTAAGAGTGCATGAAACTTATTAAGAATTGCGTGCAGTTATTTACGAATACCGATGCTTACGATGGACTATGAGTTGGCGGTTTGTAAAGACTAGTTAGAAAATCCTTGCATATGCAGGGAGTTTAAACTGGGAGCGAATGAAAAATTACTTACATTCATAAACAGAATTTCGCCAGGTTCCACCACATATTTGCGACAGATTCCCTCGACATTGTTGAGAACAGTCATCTTCATTTTTCTTTTGGTACCTATTTGAATCGCCAAAAGAATTGCCACAAAAACACTGATGGTGATTCTGTAAAATAATTTTAAAAAAAATATCAAAGACACCGAAATGTTTAGTAAATGTATAAAATTTTGACCTTATTAGTTTAAAAAAGTAGCACAAGACGGGTTCTTTTTAAGGAAATAAGTGTAATTTGTTCTTTGTCTATGAAAAACTAAATAATTAGTACAGTCATTCCATAAAATTTAATTCTAAAATCCATTTTTAAGGAGTAAATCATGAAGAAAACGTTGATGACGTCAGATTCACATGACAAAAATTATGTCTATAAACTAATATACAAAAGCATTTTTGCCAATCAGAAGATGTGTTACATCTAAATTTAAATTACTATTAAGGTTTTTTAATTACACGATGAGCAATAGCTTGGATAAAAATCTTATTGAAAAAATCACCGTGGGATCAAAACTATATTGTATGCCATAAGGTACAAATTAAAGGAAGTAAAATTTAAAATACCTTGACATGCAGAACGGTTGTACATACAATTTGAAAAGTTCAACATACACGTAAAAATATTTTTTGAGTTGATTTTTGTTTTTATTTTTGTATTTTTTAAATGGAAATACCGTGAATAAAAAGCACCAGATGCTAGAAACTGATCGATAGCTAATTGTCTTACATTTATGTCTTGTGGAAAATAAAGAAAAGAAGGACAGCATACAAAAACTACTGCTTAAGTTATCACGTATAGATGTGTGGTGTGCAAAAACACTTTAGTCAAATGAAATAAAACAGTAAAATAGTAAAAGAACATCTACTTTAAAATATCAGTAAAAACTTAGAGAAAGTAAATTGAAGAGAACAAATGGGTTCCGCGCCCAAAATTCCTGTGAAATCAGTTGTTATTTTTTTCCATAATTGTGCCTGGTAACAACTTAATTGTTATCCCAGGTACCTGTATGTATAACGTGTGCTTGGTAACAACTTACTTGTAATCCCAGGTACTTGTATGTATGACATGCTCGTGTGCACATTTCAAGTGTCATTTGGTTACTATGATGGGGAAAATCTAACATTCTTTGTGAGTCATCAAAGTAGCAACCAAGGTATTTAATTTCTGAAAAAGAATAACACCCGTATACAGTTTAATATGTTTAAGTCCCAAGTTTTACTGTAATATCAATTAATCCGTCTCCTCCTCTCAGTAATCGTGTTCATAATGTATAATTGTGATATATAACAGATAAAGTATATATTCAGAAACAACAACTAAAACATGTATAAACTATATAAAATATCATGTAGCTTTGATGCGTTTTTCATAAACTGAGAAGCAACTCCACATAAACGTTATTTTTATGATGCTGCACACGCCGGCTCTATTTAAATCGCTATTTGTTTGTAATTGTAGCTGGCCCACACAATTGGCGTTTTCTTGTAGAATTCTGGTGTTCAACATGTCACTATCTGTTTTCATTATCATCTAATAGTATGTTCCATATATTTTTATATGTATTTCCCTATATGGCTAATGCATTTGATAGCTGTTCATTTGTTTCGTTTCTCATAGATGATGATCTTGCAGTCTTGATTCTAGTTGTTATGTCTGGATATGATCGATATGTTCTTTAATATTTCCGTTGCAGCACTAACACCTTCGAAAACTGGATGTTATCTCAAGCTCTGCCAAATTGTGAAGATCCTGCTTCAAATGTCAGGTTTGAAAGTCACGGATAGTAAGGTTGTCATATTGAGGAGGTTAAGTACAGTGATTTTGTAATAGTTTGGTTAAGTTGGTCATGGATAAGTTATGTTACTTTCCAAAACTATTGCATCAGTTCTTTTCAAAGGAGCAAAAGCAAATTTCAAGTTTGAATCTATGTTTTTAGTCAAGGGATCTAAATTGTTATTGTTGTTTTTGAGAAATCAACGCAGGATAATTGCTACAACTAAAATGCATTCATATGTACTCTAGTGATCTCTTTATACGTATTTGTTCTATAATTATGATAACTATAATGTTCATATCTTAGATTTAATGAAGGCAACTCATTCTCTCCAGCGATGTACTTTTGCGGGTTGAAGATCATCGTTTAAATGTCCAACTCAAATCTTCTCGTATGGTAACAAAACAACAACATAAGAAAAATAGCGACACCATATTTCCTCAAAATAGAATAGAGTGGGTTAAACACGAAAAAAGTATCAGCGAAAAATATAGTTTAACAGTATTTTAATAGTTGTTCATAATGTCTGTTTATTTTGATTGCAACACTTTTATCATTTACGACAGGAATCCCATAACTGAACCATGTCGAACATGAACCAAACCATGACACCAAATTTTCTGTAATTTCAAATTGCGTGCAAATATAAGTATTCTTAAAAATAATTGATTGTAGATTTATATTACAACGAATTATGTGATGTAACAGACAGTAAAGAAATCACTGTACTTAATGCATAAGAAACGAACAACAACTTATGAATTTTAATATTCTGTTTTGAATCATAACTATATGATAAAAACTTTAATGTACTAACATATATTAGCCATAGAAAAGGAAACTTACCAGCTTGAATTAATATTCAGAGGTTCCTTTAGCAAAAAATCTGAATGTTTATATTGTGTCGCTGTTTGTCAAAAAAACACATAACACAACTATAACTATGACTGTACTAAACGCTCATCGATATGACGACCTTACTACCCGTGAAAGTCATATATGAAAAATGCAACATTAGTATGCCGCTGTTCAAAAATCATAATTCCATTTAGCAAAAACAAATTCCGGTAACAAACTAAAAACGGGAAAAACAAATCATCTTAAAAGAAAACAACGGAACAACAGAAACACTGAACTACAACAAGAGTTGTATATAATGGGAAATTTGTCTACACATGTAAAATCTGCAACGTTGGCATGTTTACAGGACACATGTAAATATATTCTTGTTGAATTGGGAGTGCTAGTGTCGTTAGATAAAATTTAAAAGTCAGTAAAAAGCCATCGGACTTTCAAATATCATAAAACAAAGATATACCACAATACAATGACAAAGAAAGAAACGAAGGCAAAAAATACTACATTGAAGACCCATTGGTGGCCTTGAGCTGTTGTCTGCTCTATTGTTAGGTTTTTGTCGCTTTGACTCATTCCAAATTTCTTTTTCAATTTTAGTCTACAAAATAATACATAGATCACTCACTATTAATAAGCCGGGAATGCATCAGTTGCACCCATTTAAAAGAAATACTTTTGACAAAGCTTTAAACTTTTAGTTTCGTTTTATGGCCCATCAATGGTAAATATGTTTTCTGGTGTGTGCGTTCGTTCGTCCGTCCGTTGGTTCTTCCGTTCGTTCGTTCGTCTGTTCGTTTGTCTGTCCCCTTTTTGGTTAAAGTTTTTGGTCGAGGTAGTTTTTGATGAAGATGAAGTCCAATCAACTTGAAACGTAGTACACATGTTCCCTATGACATGATCTTTATAATTTTAATGCTAAATTAGAGATTTACCTCATTGTCTGGGTCAACTAAACATGGAAAATGATAGTGCGGATGGGGCATCCGTGTACTATGGACACATACTTGTTAGTCATATGATAACTCGTAGTAGCACATCATAAAGCCAACATATTTATAAATAATTGTCTTAAACTTTTAAGCATTCATAGTGTAGAACCAGAAAGAATTTCTAGCCTCAATTTTAAGTTTTAATTTATTTAACAGAATGCCTTTATATATGAGAAAATATCCCGATTGTCTATTGTAACCTACAATTACTGTAACTGTGTAAAGTGTATTATTTCATAATTCCAAGATACAACCTAAGCACAGTATCAACCATGCACGTTTATCCTTTATTCTCTCCAAAATAGATGATAAAAAACCACGATTTTATTTATGATGAGTTTATTTACTGTATGACTTACCAAACAAATTGGCAATCGGCAGCATGAAAAATATCCAATTTAAAAAGTAAAATGAAGTTCTAAAGCTTTTAAATGGAATAACAAGCATGATGCCAAATGCAACTTTGTGTCTAGTTTACATTTTGTCCGTCCTTTTGCATTGAATCATTATGTTTAAATAGTTAATTTAAATGATTGTTTTAATAGTGGAACCTTAGAACCGTTGCTAACATATAATATTCATATTGGAAATAGAATGTAAGCAACCCAATTCTTTTTTGTTAGCCGAAAGCTTTGATAATGACGTCTTGGGACCTGTGTTGTGATATATACAACAAAACCCTTCTGTTACAAATGGCCATCAAATATGTCCCAACTGAGTGGTTAGCATTGTAGCAATTTTTTTAGCATTGATAATCACTGTCAATAAAGACTATATGATACAAACCATAAAGCCTGAACATTATTGTAAATCGCTCTACTTAAACATGCATCTGATGAAACAAATGATAAGCCTTAAATCTTTTATGAGCATTTAGTAGACAATCAATAATCACATGATAATCATAACGATTGATTAAACATCCAAGTCGTAAGCAAAGTAAGTAGTAAAAAATAGTGCGGAGGTCGGAATGGCACTGCTCATTGTTGACCAATATAAGTCAAATTTACAGCGTATGAGTATAAACTTTGAATAGATCGAGGACGTGCCTGCGTCATGCCATCATAACCAATAATCAAATTCAGAGTTGAATAAAAATATCATGATAAGTATAGATTACATATGTGATATATATTTTCCGATCATAGGACTGTACTGGTTTAAATGAAAGAAATCAAAAAGCATCGAATCAATAGTAATGGTCTAATTTGTTGCATTCCGCATCAATAGGTTATTGATTAAGGAGCATATTTCAATTGAACTGTGTATCCATCAAAAATCTAAACATAATGTTCAAGGTAGATAATTCTTAAAACAGAAAACCTTACAATCAGACATCAGTCCTACGTGCTTTTATAATCTCCAATGAAGATTAAAAGTGGGTCATCATTCATGTGATCGAACATTCTAAATAGTTTTTTGTGAGCCCAGTAATTACCAATTTTTACACGAAATATCCTAGCTACAATTATTTACTGTGAATGATCACGAGTATATAATTAATTTTTTTGGGACCAAATTTTGATTTCATTGCCGATTTTTAAGATGAAGATGAAATTCAGGCCATATTGTGGCTAATGTGAACCTAGCACTTTTTATGAAATATTTATAGTATCGACACATTTAAGAATTATACTTCAAGGAACGGATAGTCTTACCTATGTTTTGCTTATCATTTTGATGATTTGTTTTGTTTCGTTTTCGGTGTTTTTGAACCATGCAATCGATTTGATATATGCAATTATTTCAAAATTTTGGATGAGCTAGCACCTGGAATCCGAGGTCTTCCTAACGGAAATTTATTTTCTTTCTTTATGATCATTTCCGTCTTTTAACAGCGAATTTTATTGAAAATAATACTTGTATTTCAATGCCAGTACCGATGATCTACCTATTATTCAATGATAGCACAAGCGTGCTTAACAAAAATGACTGATGAAGGAAATGCTCATAGTCAGCAGCAACTTATGACGCTGCGGAAGTTGGACAGATCACTGACATTAAAAAGTAATCTGACATTGCAACTATAATATCATACGGTACTACGAGATAAATAAACAAATTAATTCTACGTCGTATGTCTGCTAAGTAACGAATGTGGCCCAATGAATGTGTTTGTATATAGATGTTTTTGTGTTCTGTTAAATTGTTATGTACGATGATGACTGATGTACCCATATTCTGACTATTTTATTTATTGTGTCTGTTTAGTTAACGCATCAATGTAAATATAACGGAAATTCATGAGACTGTCATCAAAGTGAGAGGGTAAGCGCTATAAAACCAGGTTTAATCCACCATTTTCTACATTTGAAAATGCCTGTACCAAGTCAGGAATATGACAGTTCTTGTCCATCGTTTTTGATGCGTTTTGTTTTTTGATTTTGCCATGTGATTATGGACTTTCCGAATTGATTTTCAGTATTTTTGTGATTTTACTTTCTATTCCCGATTATAACTGTTTTGCCAAGTGTGAATTTCCAATGCTATATGAAGCGTCGTGGCATTTATACATCCAAGATTCATAATATAGGAGGATGTGGTGTGAGTGCGAATGAGACAACTCTCCATCCAAATTACAATTTATAAAAGTATAGGTCAATGTACGGCCTTCAACACGGAGCCTTGACTCACATCGAACACCAAGCTATAAAAGCCCCCAAAATTACTAGTGTAAAACCTTTCAAACGGGAAAACAAACGGTCTAATCTATATAGAAAACGAGAAACGAGAAACACGTATACATTACATAAACAAACTACAACTACTGTACATCAGGTTCCCGACTTAGGACAGGTGCAAACATTCATAAAGAACAGTTGGATATAGTATTATTTCTTATCGTTTGTGTTTTTAATTTTGTATTTTCGTTACATTTCACATATGTCTTATTTTTCAGAAGGGTACGGTTATCTCCATTTTCCATGGATAAAGTATTGTTCTAGTCAAATAATTATGACGTCGTCACGTCATGAATCTAAAATAGCCAATATCAAATTGGAGGTTTGCTCGCCACAAAACCATGTTTTGCCAACCAATGTCATATACCAAGTCAGGAATTTGTCCGTGTCTATGCATGTTGCGTTTGTTTTGTTGCAGTTCAATGTGTATGTTTTTCCCCTTATACTTGATTTGTTTTACTCGGTTTTTATTTGTAACCTGAATTTCTTTTTCTATTCTTCGATTTATGACTTTCGAACGGCGGTACACTACTAATGTATTTAGAAGCAAATATACTATCGATGTTCTGGACTGATTGTATCTGCCATGAACTCCTAATACTGATTGCTAGTATCTTACAAATTAAAAATGATATATAAGAATTGGTAAATTATGGGGAAACTCTTGATTTTGAATATCTATTAATTACCAATCCAACTTACCAAACGAACTTATTAATGTTCTCCTGTAAAGAATCCAAATAAAAGCTTACAATGGTATTCTAACACGGAGCAGCATATCTATCATGTTTCAAAAAAATGAATTTATATAATAAATAAACGGGCTTTTATCTTAAAACAATGACGTTCATGTAAAACAATCTCGCCTCGGTAAAGACAATATAACATGTTACAATTTGGAAATTAGTATGGCGTTCATTATCACTGGACTAGTATATATTTGTTTAGGGGCCAGCTGAAGGACGCCTCCGGGTGCGGGAATTTCTCGCTACATTGAAGACCCTCTGCTGTTGTTTTTTATTTGATCGGGTTGTTGTCTCTTTGACACATTCCCCATTTCCATTCTCAATTTTATGTTAGTATACCGCTTAGCAGTGTCAACATAAAGGAATACAGTTGATTAGGTAATTTGTTGATATATCTATAAACAACTACGGCGAGTGTTTCATCTAATAATTTATCTAATATTTTGCTTGCTTTGATCACCATCTGGATAATGTATTGATCTACATTGTCATATGTTATAAAAACTTTCAACAATTATATATCAAATTATGAATTAAGGAAAGACAAAACTCGGAAAATGCTTCAATGTAATATTAAAGTTTCGTTTCCGTATGACATTGTTAGCTTGCATAGCATGCTAGGCTTTGACCTCTGCCCAATAAAATACAAATAATTATGAATCATAAATTGCGTAAACAAGACAATGCACGTGTGTTAGATTTCACGTAGTTGTCATTTATAAATTAATTGATAATATATTAAAAAACGGATAAATAATTTTAACATTGACCCTAAGGGCGTTTAATGTATCTGAAACGACATTCGTTTATACCGTCAGATTATAAAAATGTCAATGTAGTTAACTGTTATTCAAGCAAAATTAGCTTACAACGAATTTGAATCAAGACCTTAACTGTCTTAAACATTGATGAAAATTAGACAATCGAATGAATACTTTGTACTATAAGTTAAATCAGTCGTGCATAGGAGCAAATCTAGATTTCTATTTGATAAAAAATTCATAGAATATAAAGAACAAAATGTATGTTGCACGACAGGGGAATATTTAAAATATTTGGAAATATTCAATATATTTACAAAATTTGCCCTGAATATTTTAGTAAGTATTAAATAAATCTAAAGAATTGTTTATTGTGTCCTGTAAATGCAATCTTTAACATGTTACATTTGTATATGAAAGAAGATTATTACTTGAAAATATATCTCTACGGTGTAGCCATATTAACTTTAACTTGAAGATAATACTTTCCGAGTGATTTTTATCAATGATTTTGTCTCACTATATTTGTCAGGAATAAACAAAATAGTGATTCACTAGAAAAAATGCATAAAATGTGGATTAAGTTTGATAAAGGTAAATGAAAAATTTCGAGTTTCGTCATAAGCAAAGACGTTAACTATTTGTTAAAGATTATAATTACATTGTTTGACTCCATTATAATCTTAATTGATAAGGATTCTCAATCTTAATGGGTGGTTCTGTCCGGCCCCTTTGGCTTCTCCCTACTATAATCGCTTATCTCTACGAAATAGCCGATAGTGCATTAGCTACTGTGTTTAACGTGGTATTTAACACCAATAAATCATATAATAATTACTTGTAGTCTAGTTTAAGGGAATTTTACGGGAACCACTCATAGATATGTAGCAATAGATGGATCATTTGCATATTTCATCCTCTTAAGAGGCCTGTCACCAAAATGCATTGTCTTTTGACCTGACCAACTGGCTAATAGATGTTAGAAGGTGTGATATGAGTGAAACACTCATCATAGATACCAAGATTAAATTATATATTTACACCAGACGCCTGTTTCGTCTACAAAGACTCATCATTGACGCTCGAATCTAAAAAAGTTAAAAATTCCAAATAAAGTACGAGGTTGAAGAGCATTGAGGACAATTCTCCATCTCACAATTTGTAAAAGATAACCATTTTAAGTCAACAGAGGACGATCAACACTTATGAACCACATCAACAAACAGCAACCACTGAACACTATGTTTCTGAATTAGTACAAATACCTGGTCACGTCCACTCTAGGTTTTTGATATATGTGTAGGACTCTAAAGTGCGATGGGGACGCTAAAGTATGATGGTCACACTAAAGTGCGATGGTCTGCGCTAAAGTGTGATGCTTGAATACGCTAAACTACGATGGTCCGCGAAAGTAAAGACGTAAGAAACGTAGTTGGATTATGACGTTAACAGTCGTTTATACAAACTGAAAGATATGATTCATTTTACAACTTATAAATCAAGCAGTCGGAAAGCAAGTGTCCCAGGTTGATGACTTAATTAATTCAAAAACAGTGCTATGTCGGCTGAAGCATAATCTGCAGTTATTTTATAGATACAAAATACAAAATAGTATACGCATACTTTAGTGTGATATACAATCGTACGTTAGCAAACAAACAACCATCGCACTTTAGCGTAAGACCCCATCGTACTTTAGCGTAGACCATCGCACTTTAGAGTGACCATCGCACTTTAGAGTACCATCGGACTTTAGAGTCCTACATATGTATTTCTCTTTGTGGCCATATGATGAGTTTACACTACTGTCCTATGTTAGAGAAGGGTTGGGATCCGGCTAACATGTTTAACCCCGTTACATTCTGTATATATGTGCCTGTCCTAAGTCAGAAGCCTGTAATCCAATGGTTGTTATTGGTTGCTGTGTTACATACTTGTTGTCGTTCATTTCTTTTTTGGTGTACCTCAGTATGGTCCTTAATTTTCACGTTTGATTTATTGGAATAGCTGTATGGGCTTTGCTTATTATTGAAAGCCATATAGTGACATATGACTGTTAATATCTTTGTTATGGTGTTTCCTGTGGAGAGTTGTCTCATTAGCAATCTACCATATCTTCTTTTTTAATGTTAAG
Source organism: Mytilus galloprovincialis (assembly GCF_965363235.1). Classification (NCBI taxonomy): domain Eukaryota; kingdom Metazoa; phylum Mollusca; class Bivalvia; order Mytilida; family Mytilidae; genus Mytilus; species Mytilus galloprovincialis. Next base: position 67,177,267 of record NC_134850.1, on the reverse strand, counting down.
GACAGGTGCAAATAAATGCAGCGGGTTTAAATGTTTTATGTACAATAGGTACCAACCTTCGCCCTTACCTTAAACAATAGTGTATCATCACAGTGTAGAATGACACACTATCAAATATCAATTAAAATGACTTAACTCAATCAAAAGACTTATTAACAAAACAAGAGAACATACACTGAACGAATCTATGATACAATGTAAATACAAAATCAATCAAATAACGGTTATTAAGTTTATATGCTTAAGTACAGTGTGAGTTAAACAGTTATGCTAAGTAAATGATATTTGGTGTTTCGTAAGTGGATACGAAATATAACATCTCATTGACGAAAAGATAACAATTGAGAAAGGAAATTGGGAATGTGTCAAAGCGACAACAACCCGACATAGAACAGACAACAGCTGAAGTCCACTAATGGGTCTTCAATATAGCGAGAAACCCCCGGACTAGTTGGTCAACTCCTTAGTCATGGTCTTTTGACAATGCATTTTTTAGCTTAGTTCGCTTATTTAAACACATGGAACCTGGAATCTATGAACACTTGTGGAAAACAGCTAAAACATAAAAGGTGACTTAGGTCCAACATAAAGAAAATGAGAATAAGACAACCGCATACATCATCGTACACATGTTTGCATATTTATGCTTTGGTGAAAGAAGTTTACCCGCTCGATCTACGTTCTCATATTCCTTCATAGATATAGGAAGATGTGGTGTTAGTGCCAATGAGACAACTCTCCATCCAAATAACAATTGTTAAAAGTAAACCATTATAGGTCAATGTAAGGCCTTTAATACGGAGCCTTGACTCACACCGAGCAAAAAGTAAAAAGGGGCCCAAAATTACTAGTGTAAAACCATTTAAACAGGAAGCATACATGTGTACATAAATACCATGTGAATATAAACAACAATACGACAACATTCCATCGTCAAAATTAATCAAAACATATATAGGTAGAGATCAGTTATACAGTACCAATCAATACAAAAATAAAAAAAGAACGGACAGTTATGGAAAGAAATAACAACATATATTTGTAAATGTGAAATATTATATCGTTCACAATTTATTTTAGTAATAGTTTTAACCTTTATTTCATAGAGCCTTGATTTAATTGCGGCTACTCTGTAAAAGGGCGACATCAATTAGAGAAGCCAATATTGTTCAGACATGTATTGTATAACAACAAAAGAGACGTCTATTAGAGGGATTTATGATTGGTCTTAGATTTGGACGTCGACTTAAGGAATGAATGTCGATTAGAACCCGGAAACCAGTCTGGGCGACAAAATAAATGTCGATTATGAATCTTTAAATGCCCTGTACCAAGTCAGGGAAATGGCTATTGTTATATTATAGTTCGTTTCTGTGTGTGTTTCGTTTTAATGTTGTTTTTCTGTTTTGTCGTAATTCTCTTATATTTGATGTGTGTCCCTCAATTTTAGTTTGTGACTCGGATTTGGGTTTTTTCTCTATCGATTTATGAATTTCAAACAGCGGCATATAACTGTTGCCTTTATTTATAGACCAGATATATATCTGATAGACTATAAACAATTCGTGAGTTATTGATATTAACAACGTTTCATTAAACTCATCATAGACACCAGGACTAAATTTTGTACATACAAAAGACTCATTAGTACATTTTAAAGCTAAACAAGTACAAAGTGAAAGAGGATTGAGAATCTTGACGCACGTGTCGTCTACAAAAGACGATGAAAGGTGAGTTTGAAATCAAAACCGTTTCTTTTTTCATTTGCTGTGATCACCATATGTCGGTTTGATATTCACTGAAATATTATGTTTAAAGCTTTGTAGTTGAGTTTGTGCTGATATTAAAAAACATTGTATAAAAAGTGTACAATCATTGAAAATATTTCCAAGTTTGAAAGATTCTCTCTTTATATTGATATTCTAACCCACATGTGTATATACTGGACATTTTAAGTAAACCTGACGCGCTTAAGAGCCTGTGTCGCTCACCTTATGTCTATGTGCATAATAAACATGGCAGGGCTGGCTCATTGTACACACTTTTAAACTAGATACCCTAATGATGATTGTGGAAAAGTTTGGTTAAATTTGTCTAAGTCGTTTCAGAGGAGAAGATTTTTGTCAAAAGATTATCAAAATTTATGAAAAATTGTACAAAAATTCACTATAAAGGCCAATAACTCTATAAGAGGTCAACTCACCATTTTGGTCATATAAAAAAGAAGATGTGGTATGATTGCCAATGAGACAACTATCCACAAAAGACCAAAATGACAGGGACATTCAAAACGATAGGTCATCTTACGGCCTTCATGTTGACTTATCTGTAGATCTGGCTTTGCTGAACGTTATTGCTGATAACAGTTTATCTCTATCTATAATAACATTCACGATAATAACCAAAAAACGGCAACATTTCCTTGAAATAACCAATTCAGGGGCAGCAACCCATCAACGGATTGTCCCAATCATCTGACAATTTGAGAGCAGATAGATCTTGTCCTGATTTTATTTTATTATGTATGATTTCCTTTAAATGCTTTAGTTTTAGAGATATAAGCCAAAATCTACATTTAACCCTTATTTTCCCTATTTAGCCGTGGCGGCCATCTTAGATGGTTGACCTCGTTTCCGGACATATTTTGTAAACTATATTCCTCTATGATGAATGTGGCCAAGTTTAATTAAATTTGGCCCAGTATTTCAGAGAAGAAGATTTTTGTAAAAGTTACCGACGACGGACGACAGACGCCAAGTGATAAGGAAAGCTGACTTGGGCCTTTGGGTCAGATGAGCTAAATAAAGTGGATTCCTCACATAAACACAGCATAACAGAACCATGCATCGTATGTCGCTCGACTTGATCGACGCACAAAAGTGACGTCACAAGTAAATTTCTAAACATTTAAAAAAAAACAGACCCAATAAAATCAAGAAAAACTGTTTTATTTAAACGTTTATAAACTCTTTGAAGATTCCAGAATTCAAATTTTTATTTATGTGAGACGCGCGTTTTTGTATACAAAATTTCTTCAGTGACGCTCAAATCAAAACAAGTTCAAAAAGGTATGTCATTGTAAACTTTTCACAACTCAAAATATTATATAAATAAAATATATAAGTCTGTTATAAAAAAAAACCAACATGAACCATGTTTTTAAGATTGTTATCAAGAACGTCTATTAAATTTGACGACAATGTAGCTGTGACTGTCAAAGAATACAAATAGGGCTGTAACAAGACAAATGAAGGCGACTCCTACACATCCTATGAATTTAGCCGATAAACGATCATCTGGAGCTGATGTCTTGGAACGACACATCTGCGATGTATTGTATTTGTTTATACTCAGTTCTTTCTTCATTAAGTCTAATTCTGGTTCCTGTAATTCTGTTAATTGATCAAGAGTGAGATTCATTCTTCGCAAGAAATTCCATTTGCCTTTCCCGACCTTAGAACAGGGACATATGCATTCAATCATCATGTTTGTAGTTGTCAACCGTGATTGAGCATGGGTTGTTTGTTTTGTTGTTGTCAATGTAGATTCTTTCCGTGTTTTCATATCTGTAGTTTGCACTGTAGATTGTTCAGGTGTTGTCATCTCTGTAGTTTTCTTTGTAGATTGTCCAGGTGTTGTCATCTCTGTAGTGTTCACTGTAGATTGTCCAGGTGTTGTCATCTCTGTAATTTTCACTGTAGATTGTTCAGGTGTTTTCATCTCTGTTGTTTGCACTGTAGATTGTTCAGGTGTTGTCATCTCTGTAGTTTTCTTTGTAGATTGTTCCGGTGTTGTCATCTCTGTAGTTTTCACTGTAGATTGTTCAGGTGTTGTCATCTCTGTAGTTTTCACTATAGATTGTTCAGGTCTTGTCATCTCTGTAATTTTCAGTGTAGATTGTCCAGGTGTTGTCATCTCTGTAGTTTGCACTGTAAATTGTTCAGGTGTTGTCATCTCTGTAGTTTTCACTGTAGATTGTTCAGGTGTTGTCATCTCTGTAGTGTTCACTGTAGATTGTTCAGGTGTTGTCATCTCTGTATTTTTTTACTGTAGATTGTTCAGGAGTTGTCGTCTCTGTAATTTTCACTGTAGATTGTTCAGGTGTTGTCATCTCTGTAGTTTGCACTGTAGATTGTTCAGGTGTTGTCATCTCTGTAGTTTTCTTTGTAGATTGTCCAGTTGTTGTCGTCTCTGTAGTGTTCACTGTAGATTGACCAGGTGTTGCCATCTCTGTAATTTTCACTGTAGATTGTTCAGGTGTTGCCATCTCTGTAGTTTTCTTTGCAGATTGTTCAGGTGTTGCCTTCTCTGTAATTTTCACTGTAGATTGTTCAGGTGTTGCCATCTCTGTAATTTTCACTGTAGATTGTTCAGGTGTTGCCATCTCTGTAATTTTCACTGTAGATTGTTCAGGTGTTGCCATCTCTGTAATTTTCACTGTATATTGTTCATGTGTTGTCATCTCTGTAATTTTCACTGTAGATTGTTCGGGTGTTGTCATTTTGGTTGTTGAGGGCACTGTTGAAATGACTATGAAAATATAAATATAACAAATTACAAAATAAACCAAGAACATCTGTACAAATTTTTTAAATGAATTATTTTGGCTTAATTCCTGTTGCTGGCTTAGATTGATGTCTATTTATCACTCAATGTATGATAAAAAAAAAAGTTGGAGACACTGTACAACAAAATAAAAAAATATATAAGGAACACAACACTTACAAAGAATGAATAATAAACGTCCGAGGTACTTTTTCTTTTGCAAATATTTTATACCCTTAGGAGGTATAAGTACTTAAACAAGAGTTCCAAATATTAAAATCATCCCTTCGTAAATTTTACGGACTCCATCACGAGTTGGTTGATCGTTATGGAATAACCGTTTCACAAATGATATTGGATATGTTCCTTACGTCGTAACTACAATACCCTTTCCTTTCATGAATGTGACCTACCGAATTAGACTATTTACCGGATTTGTTATAACATTAGCAACAGGACGGGTGCCACAGGTGGAGCAGCATCAGCTTACCTTTCCGGAGCACCTCATATAACCCCTAGTTTTTGGTGGGGTTCGTGCTGCTCATTCTTTAGTGCTCTATGTTGTGCCATGTGCACTATTGTTTGTTTGTTTGTCTTTTTTTCATTTTTCGCGATGGCGTTGTTAGTTTATTTTCGATTCCTGAGTTTGAATGTCACTCTGGTATCTTTCGTCCCTCTTTCATACTGCCCACCGGTAATTGCAATGTATGAAAGTAAATGCATAGTTTGGATAAACGAAGAGAAATAATTCTGAATAGGAAATTCCCTTATCCAACCATATATTGCTTACTGATATTTATTATAGTTGAATCCGAAATCTATATTGACATTATATATCATTACGCATCAACATTTCATTGATTATTGCTGACAATTGGTTTAAATGAATGATATCACATCCAACGTATGTGATAAAACACCCATTATAGATACCAGGATCAAAATAATGTAGCACAGATGGGCTTTCGTCTGAATGAAAATTAAGAAAATGTCTGTTCGATAACATAGTGTGCGACAGTTAAGTTGAAAACATATAAATCTTGATTATAATTGTGTTGTTGAAACCCCCCTCCCCCCCAAAAAAAAACATGTTGCAAACTACATTTGAATTTTAATTCTCTTCATATATTTTGGGTTATAATTAGAGAAAGGATAAGTACCAGAAACACATTAAAAAAAGTTACATTCATAAACAGAACTTCGCCAGAATCCACCACATTTTTGCGACGAATCCCCTTGACATGCGTAATTACATTCACTTTCATTTGTCTTTTGGTACACATCTGAACCGCCCAAAGAATCGCCACAAAAACACTCATAGGAATTCTGTAAACAAATCAACAATTTGACAAATTAAGAAATATGATATAAATGTTTATAATATAAAATTGCCAACTACAGACACAGGGTCGATGATATAAGTGATCATAAGCTAAACACACTAAACTTGTGACTCACACCAAACACTGAAAATTAGTAGCTTAAATTTACACAGATATACAAAGAATGCGGCGAGGTTAAACCTATAAGTGACATGACAGTGGATTAACAGCAACACCAAACAACAAACTGATCCCTTTGAGATTTAACTGCTTCACATTTTACGGCAATCGGCTCATAAACATGTTACATGTGGAGCAGGATCTGCTTATCCTTCCGGAGCACCTGAGATCTCCCCTAGTTTTTATTAATGGGATTCGGGTTGTTTATTCTTTAGTTTTCTATGTTGTGTGTGCTATTGTTTTCTGTTTGTCTTTTTCATTTTTAGCCATGGCTTTGACAGTTTTTTTTTTCGATTTATGAGTTTGGCTGTCTCTTTTGTATCTTTCGTCCCTCTTTTATGAAGCTAAGGTCTTCGTCGTAGCCGTACGCATCTGGTAATAAAAGTTTGGTACCGTTAATGTAATTGTTACCACTAGGTCGATGCATCTTCTGGTGATCTTTTAATCCATGAGAGTATTAGCAGCCCAGAAATTGGAAACTGGCATAGTATGGATATGTGTTTTAAAAATTCTTATAAGCTTGGTACCTTTGATAACTATTTTAGGCTTAACATTTTTGGATTTTTAAATATTTTGGCATGATTGAACATGAGATATGTATTGTCGAAATGCGCATATGTTGCACAAAATTTTGTACCGTTAATGTCATTTTATACCAAGTCAGGAACTAGGCGGTTATTTTTCATGTGTATGATGTGTTCTAAAATCATTCATAGAATCATACGAACAAGAACAAGTATCACCTCAAGTAATATGCTTGTAATTATAAAGGCTACTTATCTAGAAATTTTAAATTAATCCATCTTGGGCAGCTTAAATTTTGCTATGTTTATTCCTATTGACGGATTAGATTGTGGCAAGTCGTTCTCGTCAAAACTATGTTTAAACCCTTTTTTCGAAAAAAAAATACACACTGAGATTTAAAACCCTAAAATAACACACTGAGAAATCGAAATTACACACTGAGATTTTAAAATTACACACTGAGATAAAAAAAAAAATGAAAAACACACACTGAGAAATGGTAATTACACACTGAGATTTAAAAAATACACATTAAGATTAATATGCAAATTACAAATGAATATTCATGAGATGAATAATTCAACAGATTAAAATCTTGGTCTCTAGAACTCTTGTCATTATAATAATGCGGTTCCTTCAACCAAAATTAATAATAAATTTCATAACACATCGTCTCATACATATTAACATCGTTTTTAGCTAACTCATAGTCATAAGTTTCTTGTCTATATAATTCAGATTAATATTATTGCTAACGCTGTATCATGATTGTTTGCTGAAAACTGTTTAAGCAAAGGTCTTTTTTCAAAAGTTTTTCAACTGTTACCCTGATTTCGCAGGGTTATCTTTTATTTTTTTGTTACGTTTATATGCTATAATAGACACTTGGTCAAACATGTCATTGCATTGTTGGTCTTTTTGTAGATCGTTCCAATGTTTTGTACAATTTTTATAAAGTTTTTCACCATTTGATTGTATCAGAGACATTTTAATACATGTCTCTGGTTATATTTTGTAATGTGAGTAAGTGGGTATTTTTCTTGTACTATTGGTCTTTTACGTTGTATTTCTAATGTATTTTATCAAACATTTGGCGCCAGATTAAAGGACTTCCGAATTCTGTCCCCTAGTTGTTTTAAGCTTGTAATAGATTAAGATTACGTATGCTAATTAGATATGTGCCCATATAAAATGCGCAGAAATCTCAGTGTGTAATTTAAAATTCTCAGTGTTTAATTTCAAATTCTCAGTGTGTGTTTTTCAGTTTATTTCATCTCAGTGTGTCTTTTTGCAATCTCAAATTGTAATTTTCAATTCTCAGTGTGTAATTTTCAATTCTCAGTGTGTGTTTTTATTTTCGTAATCTCAGTGCGTCTTTATGAAATCTCAGTGCGTCTTTACGAAATCTCAGTGTGTAATTTCTTATTCTCAGTGTGTGTTTTTAAGTTTTTTAATCTCAGTGTGTTTTTTTTTTAAATTCTCATTGTGTAAAATTTTCGGAAAATGTTTTAAAATAGTTTTGACGATAACAGCTTGCCATATTAGATGTCAAATACACTCGCTTGCAAAGAAGTCCACAACAATCGAAAAAAAGTTGTCCAGTTATTTACGAACACCAAAATTTAAATAAGAGCAGCAGGAATCTTTTGTACATATCTTTTATTCAACATTTATATTATGAAATATGGAATAACCGTTTCGCAGATTATATCGTATGTTCACTGAGATGGTCACAGATTATCGTGTTTAAGATTTTTTATATCAGACTTGAGCTTAAATTAAAAAATGTAAACAACATTCGCATTATTTTTCCCCAGATAGCAAATTTCTTTTCTCGCTAGACTCTACTAGATATTATACATATCAACAAAATTCCCTTTTTTATATTCTTATATACATAAAACAATGGCTATACAATCACATAGAGCTATCGTTAATAGTTCTCCTACAAGAACGTAACCACAATACCCTTTCCTTTTAACTATTGTGACCTACCGAGTTATACTGGATTTGTAATAACATAGCAACACAATGCTTGCAACATGTGGAGCAGAATCTGCTTACCATTCCGGAGCACCTGAGATCATCCCCAGTTTTGATGGGGTTTTCTATGTTTTGTCTTCTGGATTTTTATTTGTCTATTTGTCTTTTTCTTTTTAGCCATGGCGTTATCAGTTTGTTTTCAATCTATATCTATGAGTTTGACTGTCTCTCTGGTATCTTTCGTCCCTCTTTTATACATCAACTTTAATCACCAGTCATAGTAAGGTACAATCAGATGAACGATAATAAATTGTGCATCTCAGTCACACATTAGTCGAGTTAAATCAGATTAAATGTTAAATAATGTAAAATTATCAATTGTGCACAAAAAAAGAAAAAGTGGTTTAAACCATAATCCCAAACGAAACAAGTGATGCATGTCTCCCAAAAAAAAGGGACAAAAGATACCACAGGGACAGTCAAACTCATAAATCGAAAATAATCTGACAACGCCATGGCTAAAAATGAAAAAGACAAACAGACAAACAATAGCACACTGACACAACACATAAAACTAAAGAATAAACAACACGAACCTCACCAAAAACTAGGGGTTATCTCATGTGCTCCGGAAGGGTAAGCAGATCCTGCTCCACATGTTTCATTGTTTACCACTTACTTGTAATCCTAGGTACCGGTGATTAATGCATAAGCCTTTGCACTTTTCAAGTGTCATTTGACCAAAAAAACAGTACCATGGCCTTCATCTAACATCCGGCTTGAGTCATCAACGTAGCAACCAAGGTATTTAACTTCTGGAAACAAATATTCAGAATGAAAAACCTTATCTATAAGGACGACATGCAATATCAAAATACAGTTAAGTAAGTGGTAGTCCTAAAGAGCAGGAACTACAGTTGCCCAAAATGACATTAAATTTCAACTGTTTCATAAAAGGTAAAATCACAAAAATACTGAGCTCTAATCGTAAAGTTCATGATCACATGGCAAAAATAAATTGACAAAACACATAAAAAACGAATGGACAAGAACTGTCATATTCCTGATTTGGTACAGACATTTTCAACTGTAGAAAATGGTGGATTAAACCTGATTTTAAAGCGCTAAAACTCTGACTTTGATGACAGTCTCCTCAAATTCCGTTATATTCATAATGATGCGTGAACTAAACAGACAATATTAATAAAATATTCAAAATATGGGTACAGCAGTCACCATCGTGTTACAATTTTAAAAGCAACAAAATAACAGAACACAAAAAAAAACATCCATATCTACAAACAAATTCATTGATTTGCGTGTCTAACGTTAGAAAATACGTCACGAAAATACGTTATATACAAACAATTTAAAAAAAAAAAATATGGGCAATGCTAGCATATAGGGTTAAAAATGAAAGTATGTATGAAATAATTTCAGAAGTAGACCGAGATTCAAAATAGTCCAAAATAAAGTTATATAGAATTGATAAGAATTCACAAATAGTTCATTCCACTTCGCGATTGCATAATTTTGACGTATGTGGTTCAACGTATTTTCTTATTCATAATAGAAATACATCATAATGATATATTATAGAACAATAACATATTGACGGGATCTTTTAAAGTACAGAGTCACGTTATAAGAACCAAAGAAACACAAAAAGTCGCATATAAAAAGCACACCAGAAAAAATGAAAGATAATACAAACACATTGACCGGATGTTTAAGTACCGAGCCACGTTAAACAGATATCACGTAAAACAATCCAACAGTAACAGTAATATTAATAATAGAACAAAGACAAATGAAAGAACAATATAATACGTTGTTTAGATGATAAACAACATCAGTATGCAGAATCTACACATCAAGACCATCATGTAATATTTGTGCAGTTGATACGGAATATTTATCAACAAGGTATTGATACCTTCCGACAAACTTTTTTTAGAAAAAGGACGAGACGTTTTTTGACATACCCCTGGTTCATCAACTTTCTACTCAGACACTGATGACGTTTTACAAAGTCTGAGTAGGAGCTGCAAGCTCATGAATATTGAATAAGTTGGGAAATATATATCCCATATGCAGGTGAAGTTGGTATATTGCTACTAAGGTGGGGGGAGTTTATAATTTTCAAAATTAAAATCGTCTCGTGTGTCATAGATTCTGGTACTGAGATGACTGTGTAAGACAAATTCGAGATATAAGTCTAAAAATAAGGCGATGAAAACCGTGTCTGTTGTTTCTTTAATTTCTAGTTCTGGGGGATATATTAATGGAACTCAATCAGAAAAGTTCTGATTGTTTATGGAAAGAAATTATCAAAAGAAAATGAGGACATTTGGTATGATTGCCAATATGACAATTTTCCAACAAATTCAAATAAAGTGGATGTAAGCAATTATTAGGAAACCGGACGGCCTTCAACAGTGACAAAAACTAATATCTTATGATCGGCTACAGAAAGCCTCCACATGTAAACTATGAAACAATTATATTGAGAAAGCTTATGACCTCAATTAATGAAAACAAATATAACCGATCTGAATCAACGACGACAGCCACTGGACTACATGCTCTTACAAATGTTTTTGATTGCCCAACCCATCCTAATCTGGGCGGTGTAACAGTTTGACATAACAACAAACTATAGAAACAAACAGTAGAAAAAGGCTAAACTGATCAGTTGAATACACATAGAAATATAACTAGCATAAACACAATGTGGACGTACACAGGTACTTAAATTTCCTCAAAACGAATAGACGTTCGGTACAGATTTGGGAGTACTCGCGCAGTTACTGACAGCTAGGTCCAGGGGCAATTACAACTTATGAAACAAACCATTTATTTAAGACTTTCATATTTATCCGTTCACATCCACGAGTGAAGAGATTTAATGAAAAGCGTCATTAACATTCAAAGAAAAACATTATCTTCTGATGTGCAGTTGTTGCTGTTCATATAAATTTATTTATAGTAATTTCCTTTTGGTAAATTTTGTCAGCATTGTAATAGAGTTCGTGATTATTAACAAATAAACTTTATTGCCAAAACGTATATAAATTTTGTTTTAAAGAAAAAAAAATAGTGTTTCAATCCTTTCATCACAAAGTTAATCTAGCATATTTCCCTTTCTCATAGAGAAAAAAAAATCATATATGAGTTTTAGCAAAAATTTTTGCAACCAGATTTATATAACGATCATTGACTTAAATAGGAAAACTTTAGTTATATTTTAAGGAAGTTTAGTATTAACGCTTGAAAAAATCAAAACGTTCAACCAACATAAAAGGACCATCAAAATAAATTGAGAATGGAAATGGGGAATGTCTCAAAGAGACAACAAATCGGCCAAAGAGCAGAATATAGCAGCAGCCAACAAATGCGACAAAATCCCGAAACCTAAATGCAAGCTTCAGCTGGCCCGTAAACAAACAAAAAGATTTGGTTTTGAAGTTTGGTTGTACCTGTAGAAAACTTATTTGAAACGGGATAGCACATCCTCATTTTTACGGAAATATTGTTAACCGTGCCCGGAAATTTAGAAATGATCCATGTAAACTTGTCGCTCCTTTAAATAAACTTAATCTAAAATGTTACCTATTCAACACTGTAATAAGATCATTGAATATTGTTATATTGGTATAAATATTGATTTTGTAATCAGTAAACTAAAAGCAAAATATTACTAGTATGTTATATACATATACAAATTCGTTGATCTACAATCTGTCGATACCTGTAACTTGGCATTGCACAAGGTCATGATTTTCTCTGGCTGGTTCGATCAAAGTCCGTTTTCAGAGACAAAGAGGCCATGGAATGTCTATCATCTCTTCATGATAAGTATGTTGCTGTTCCTGCGGAGAAAGCTTCAGATAATATTATCTTTGTATGTATATCGTATTAATACGAATGTCTTGTAAAATAATTGGGTATAAAACAGCACTCAGGTAATCCCACATACAAAGACATATCATTTTACAAGTCCTTCATGAGTTCAATAAACATTACATTGAACACAAAATCGGAGGACTTACCTTGTTTGTATTGGATACCAAAGCTTCATAAAATTCCGTACAAACAACGGTATATTAGTATTATTACTGGCTCATCTTCATGTTCCACTAAAGAATTGTCCATTAGATTGAAAAAAATTCTGTCAGCAGTGAAAGAGGGTCTTCAGAAATACTGTGAAACTGTTTACTCGCGTAGTGGTATTAACCATATGAGGATTCTTAAAACTTCTACAGAACTTCTAGACAATTTTAAGTCTTTGTCTTTTTTTAAAATAAGTTCTATCAAAACTTTTGATTTTTCAACCCTGTATACCACCATTCCCCATTTGAAATTAAAAAATTGCCCTAAAGAAATAATCCACAATGCCTTTCAACATAAAAATGGTAGCATACGCTATAAATTTATTACTTTGGGATTTCATAAGGCATGTTTCGTTTATAGTGACAAACAAAAAGGTAAAACATGCTACATTTGTACACAGAAGAACAAGTGGTCAGTATGCTGGAGTTTCTTATCGACAACATATTTGTTGAGTTTGGGGGTAGACGTTTCCAGCAAATTGTCGGCATTCCTATGGGAACACACTATGTGCCTCTTCTTGCCGACCTCTTTTTATTTTCATATGCATCGGAGTTCCTCCAGACACTTGTCAAAAACAAATGGTCAAAGAAGCCAGATTATTTAATTTCACTTTCATATATATTGATGAGGTTCTTTCCATAAACAATCCGAACTTTTCTGATTGGGTTACATTAATATATCCCCCAGAACTAGAAATTAAACAGACACGGCTCATGTTTAGATTTATATCTCGAAGAAATTTACTTACACAGTCATCTCAGTACCAGAATCTATGACACACGAGACGATTTTAGTTAGTAGCAATATACCAACTTCACCTGCATATGGGATATATATTCCCAACTTATTCGATATTCAAGAGCTTGCAGCTCCTTCTCAGACTTTTTAAAACGTCATCAGTGTTCAATGTTCTTTAACCCTGCTGACTGCCATTGGCGATTGCCAAATAAAATTTATCACAAGATGTAACAAAATGGATCTTAATACAAATTTAATACTAAACAGAACAAATTTTACTTGTGGCCACGATGTTATGCCACAAACATAAGTTGTCAATATTTTTTTAGTACACCAGATCCGGATTTCGACAATAAATGTCTTTCAGTGATGTTAGGGATCGAAACGGTATTTGGAAGGTCATATAAAAAGTACCCTCATTTTTAGATGATTCTTGAATTTTAAGAGTCAATATAGGATGAATGGATCATAAAAACCGGAGGGAAAATATGATACAAGCCAAAACGAAAAGATATAAACGAGTCTAAAATGAAAACTACGTTCAAACCTATGATTGCGTTGGATAAAAACCGCAATTTTTATACGTGTGCGTGTAAAACAAATTTCGTTGTAGAAGGGTCTAAAAACAGCACAAACAACATTTTCCAAAAGACCAAAAACGTGAAAAAGTATATTTAAACAAAACGCATTTGACTAACAGGTCGAACAACTGATGTGCTTTAACCCTGCTGACTGCCATTGGCGATTGCCAAATAAACTTGATCACAAGATGTAACAAAATGGATCTTAATACAAATTTAATACTAAACAGAAAAAAATTTACTTGTGGCCACGATGTTATGCCACTAACATAAGGTGTCAATATTTTTTTAGTACACCAGATCCGGATTTCGTCAATAAATGTCTCTTCAGTGATGTTAGGGATCGAAATGGTATTTGGAAGGCCATATAAAAAGTACCCTCATTATTAGATGATTCTTGAATTTTTAGAGTCAATATAGGATAAACGGATCATATAAACCGGAGGGAAAATATGATACAAGCCAAAACGAAAAAATATAAACGAGTCTAAATTGAAAACTTGATTGCGTTGGATAAAAACCGCAATTTTTATACGTGTGCATGTAAAACAAATTTCGTTGTAGAAGGGTCTAAAAACAGCACAAACAACATTTTCCAAAAGACCAAAAACGTGAAAAAGTATATTTAATCAAAACGCATTTGACTAACAGGTCGAACAACTGATGTTCTTTAACCCTGCTGACTGTCATTGGCGATTGCCAAATAAACTTGATCACAAGATGTAACAAAATGGATCTTAATACAAATTTAATACTAAACAGAAAAAAATTTACTTGTGGCCACGATGTTATGCCGCAAACATAAGGTGTCAATATATTTTTAGTACACCAGATCCGGATTTCGACAATAAATGTCTCTTCAGTGATGTTAGGGATCGAAACGATATTTGGAAGGCCATATAAAAAATACCCTCATTTATCATATATATATATACAACTCGTCTAAACATCAACCCAACAATGTTAGATCTGCAAATTTGATTTCGCAATTTTTTGTTCTTCCCTCGTCGGGTTTCGAACCCATGCAGACTTCACTGACCCAGGTGGTGGTGTGGTCTAGCGGGACGGCTACAGTGCAGGCGATATGGTGTCACGATATCTCAGTAGCATGGGTTCGAATCCCGACGAGGGAAGAACAACAAATTTGCGATAGCAAATTTGCAGATCTAACATTGTTGGGTTGATGTTTAGACGAGTTGTATATACATAATGTACACAGCCATGTATCACCATCATTGCTGGTGATCCGATGGAAAAATCTGTTGTAGTGTTGTCACTGACTTAGACATACTTATATATATATATATATATATATACCACCTCTGTGTTTATTATATCAAACGGACAGAAAGTCACATATTAAAACGTCACAGGACATAACGTCACAAATTAGATAGGATAAAAAGGATAAAAGGGATAAAAAGTCAAACATGATTCGTTGAAGATTATTTGAATAGATATGAGAAAGATACTGACATTTTTTTTTAATTTTTATTACATATAATCATTTTAAGTTTAAGAAATTGTACATAAGATTTGAAATTAAAAAGTTTAAGTAGTATTAATCATGCAAAGGATATATTTCTTGGCTCAATGACGCCAATATAAGTACCAGGCTACTTTACACTCTGTTTTCATAACAATTATTCGTTCATTATTGAAACTTATTGAATACACTTTAATTACAAAGTTGCTAAAATATAATTGTTCATGAAAAAACAAAACATATTTTTAAAATAAGGGTTTCTTGTTCAAAGAAAAATAATCTCAATACTTTATTATAGATAAAGGAACATTTGGTGTGAGTGCCAATGAAACAGCTCTCCATCCAAATAACAATTTATAAAAGTAAACATTATAGGTCAATGTACGGTCTTCAACACGAAGCCTTGGCTCACATCTTCACAATAATCTATAAAGGGCCCAAAATTACTAGTGTTAATCCATTCAAACGGCACCTGTCTGAAATCAAGAACCAATTTAATGTGCACGTACTTTTTTTCATAGATCATGTAGATAAGGGCTACGTGTTGAAGTCCGCACTTTGATCTATAATGATTTACTTTTACAGACTGTAATTTAAATGGAGAATTATAATTATCTCTTTGGCACTGATACCACGTATTCTTATATTGATTTAAACAATCGGCTCGAAATAAGAGTAATAGCTCATTGAAAATCGCGTTAAATCTGATTCTGAGCTTCAGACAAATCCTCTGGTATTTAAAGACACTAAACAGTTATTATCTATAAAATTGTATACACTGTAGTTACATAATGTCAATAAAGGCAATAGGAGTTAATCGATGTTTAGATTCCTATAAAAATATACTTTTGTCGTTTTATAATTTGTATGTCTGAAAGCGATAATCTGGTTTTGGATGTATTTGTTTTGGTAGAGATGAAGTTCTAAATGATTTATTTTTTATAATGTCATACAAACTTTCCCCATCACATCTTAATATCCATCATTTTTTTATTCTATCTTTTCATTTACTCACTGATATTTTTTTGGTTGACAACATGCTATAAATAATAGAAAAGTTATTAGTATGACAGCAGTTCTAAATAATTCTTATTTATTATGTCACATCGATGCCATTACATCTAAATATCCAATATTCTTTAATCCTATTTTTCCATTCATATCACTAATTACCATCATCATTTTATGTTTCAAAGTTTGATAAAACGTCTCTTAAACTTTCCACTTAGCTTCATATGTTAGTGCATAACAGTTTATTATTGTCAAATTTTTATATCTGAAATAAAATTTTATTGATCGGCTGCCATTCCAGTACTTATGTGAAGTTGGCATTGAATATACTTAAAATTACTCTAAATTCTATTTGTCTGTGTCCAGGATTTTTGTTATTTAATTTTTTACTGACTTGCCTGTTCACTATGACGATACATTTTCACTTCTGATCTTTTACTATGAACTGCTAATTAATTTATTTTGTAAAAACTTTTTTCGTACTCCATGTTATCCTTACTTCCAAATTATATGTATTTAACTGTTTACGTTATTTTATTTATTGACAATGTGTTCAAGGTCGTAGTTGTCTTTCTAGTTTTGTTTAACAGCTCATCCCTTTTTTTATTATTTATTTTGTGTTTACAAATCAATTCTATTCGTTCGCTGTAAATTAACTTGCTTCTGTTGATATTACTTTTGAGTGAGTAACGCTATTTCAATTGATATTTTAAATGTTGCCTGTCCATTGTGTTATGTTTCACTACTATTTCAGGATAAAGTGAAAGCTAGTTTCTGTTAAACCCAAAATATTTTTTTGTACCTGTCTTCAGTCAGGAACTTTTTTTAAATGCACGTGGTTGTAGTGGTTGGATATTAATAAAGGCAATAGTAGTATACAGTTGTTTAAAAGTCATAAAATCAATATGTTTTGTTTCCTATCGAAAGTTACTTTTGTCGTTTTGATACTAGTATATATGTCTGTTGATTCTAGTATGCATGTCTGTTGATTCTAGTATGTACGTCTTTTGATTCTCTGTTGATTCTAGTATGTATGTCTGAATGTGATCAATCTGTTTTTGAATGTTTCTTTTTGGTGACGATATAGTTCAAAATAATTCTATCGATAATGTCAATCCCACTATTCCCATCTCATCCTAATATCCATCATTCTATTATCATGATAATTCTATCGCTTCATTAAATCAATTATATATTTGCTATACTCAATAACAAGTTAAAAGTCGGACAGTAGTTCTTAAAAATTCTTATTTATAATCACATAATATCCAATACTCTCTTATTCTATCTTTCCATTCATATCACTTATTACTATCATCATTTCATGTTTTAAAGTTTGGTAGTACGCCTCGAGCATTTATATTCGATTATTTTACCCTGAGCGTTAGCGGGGGGGGGGGGGGGTAAAATACGTATATAGATGCCAAACCCATGGTTAAATGAAAACAAATCTCAGACTGCCATGAATTATTTCGATTCTAATAGAACAAATACGGTAATTTTGTTAACCGTGAAAGCCCTCTACATACGATACTGTTTTGGCTGTTCCGTTTTACCCAATTTTGATAATATTAGTAATATTATATAATTCAATGATTATTTTTATTTCAAATCGCATTTTTAACTTATATATCGTCTTCCAATGTAATTTTATTCGTTCTGACGCGTACTAAGAGCTTCATAACGCCTAGTGTTTACATTTACGCTTTGTTTACGGAATCATACTTGTTACGTCACCACGTTTCGTTGCCATGCAACTAAAATAACATCATTTCGTGGAATTTTGCCATGAAAAATTATTGAAATGGACTGATTTGGACTGAGATTAATATATGTATCTGAATTTCGGCCTACTTAAAATGGGGTTTTTGATGTCGAAATTGAGAATATCTGGTAGTATGAACAATTGGTCGTAACGCGGAACAGCCGTTTTTGTGTATTACTGCGCTTGCGTTAAAAGTCGATATAGTATAGTGTGATTATACTGGTTGACGATAATAGGTCGTCATTATGGTCATATTAGAATTTAAACTAATTAACCACAGATTACTGATAGAAAGTGTTAGATAGAAATCAATTCAGAGTGATAAAAAAATATGCGAATTATGTGACTTAAAAGATCTTAGAGATGAATTCTATAATGTAATAAGGTGTAAATTTATGGCTATAGAAAAACAGAAGTATGTTGATTATCAAAATATAATTAAATTAAATGAAGTTATGAATATGACAAAATAATCATATGTTAAAAAGTTGTTTACATTTTAAGGTATATTAAGTCAATTGTGTTTTTTCTCGGCTAAATTCAACTTCTATTTGTGAATAGTGCATGTACATAGTATGTTTTATCATAATGTATAACTGTGATATTCATTACATGTTACTTCTACCATCTGTATACCATTATATTGACGAAAGTTTATCAGAATAAAAATATATGATATAACATACTCTTAGTGATTTAATATTAATCATTGTTATGTATTAAAGACAAACGTTATCCCTCATTGCAATAACAAGCTGTTAAGGGATTTCTCAAAATATGGTATACAATATGTACGATCAAAATAAATAAATGTAGTAACGGTCCCGCTTTAAAGTGTAGCCACTGTTTGTTTATATGAAAACCCCGGGCCTTTGTTCAATCTATAAATGCATCAAGTAAATGAAAATAATTCAGTCTATACACATCTTGGAACACTTTTCTATAAAAGAGGGACGAAAGATACCAGAGCGAGAGCCAAACTCATAGAAAATAAACTGACAACGCCATGGCTGAAAATGAAAAAGACAAACAGACAATTAAAAGTACAGAAGACACAACATAGAAAACTTAAGACTAAGCAACACGAACCCCACCAAAATAGTCTTATTCGGTAGGTCACATTCGTGAAAAGGGAAGGGTATTGTAGTTATGACATAAGGAACATATCCGATATCATCAGTGAAACGGAGAATTTATGAAGGGATGATTAGAGGCGAAAAATCATAGGTCTAAAACTACCTTCAACGCCATGACAAATATATGAAAAAATACGACAACATGACAAACAACAGAACATAAAAAAAAAACGTTTTAGAAGACTGAATTACAGAACCAAGTGTTATATTAGTTGCTCTGGTAGGGTTTGTAAATCCTGCCTCACTTGTGGCACCCGTCGTGTTGATATTGTAAGTACCAACCCGAAGATTAGTCAAAACGGTAGATCATTCTATGATAAGTGGACGGGAGGTCCAACAGTCACATTACGTTATAATTCCTTACGCAAGGTAGATACTATAACATTAACTTGTTAGAATGCTTGTTGTTTTATGCTGTTAAACCGTGATTTATAATGCTATTAGGTAAAATTAAAAAGAGGGTTTAAAGATATACAACGGGAAAATTAATAATCATAAGGGAAGGGTTGAGATCTCATAAACATGTTCAACTCCGACGCAATTTTGCGCCTGTCCCAAGTCAGGAGCCTCTGGCCTTTGTTAGTCTTGTACGATTTTTTATTTTAGTTTCTTGTGTATAATAAGGAGTTTAGAATTACGCCCAATATCACTATTCTAGTATACATATTTTTTAAGGGGCCAGCTGAAAGACACATACGGATGCGGGAGTTTCTCGCTACATTGAAGACCCATTGGTGGACTTCGGCTGTTGTCAGCTCTATGGTCGAGTTGTTGTCGCTTTGACACATTCCCCATTTCCTTTCTCAATTTTAAAGTCGGAGATATACTGACAATACCACGACAAGGAACAACAAACGGCAAAAAAACACTTACCAAAATCTACACAATAGTACATAGAAAAAATATTCATAAACTGAAAGTGGATAAATTTTAAAAAGTGACAATGAAGAATACTTTTGACAAAGCCCTAATCTTTTAGTTTCCGTTTGTTCGTATAGAACCTTATGAAGCTGAGCTTTTGTTTAGTAGCTTACTTATGGTACTTATACATTTATGGCTTCCATATGTTTAATCATTCATGGTACAAGTTTAATCCAAAAGAACGTCGAAGCCTAAATTATTAGTTTTTGATATCTCCAAAAATGTCTTTGGTCAATGTTAAAACATCCCGCGGTAAATTGTGACCTACCATTACTGTTACGACTACAAAGATACAGTATCATTTATTTTTACATGAAACCAAACATTAGATACAATTTATATATGAGTATCAACCATTTACGTTTGAAATATCATTTATTTGTAAATGAAACCAATACATGGATACAATTTATATATGAGGATCAACCATTTTCGTTTAAAATATCATTTATTTGTACATGAAACCAATACTTAAATACAATCTATATATGAGATTAAATAAAGATAATTACACACTTACTTTTTTCAATTTGACTTACCTATTGTATTAACTATCTGTAGCATAAAACATATCCAATACAGAAAGTAAAAAATATGTTTAGAATTGATGAATTTAATAACAAGCATAATGCCAATAACAGCCTTGTCTCTACAATCTACATTTTATTCATCCTCATATTAACTCAATATCTATAAAGACGCAATTCAGATGACGAGTTATTAAGTAAGAAGAATCGTCGATGTGTAAAACAATTTTTAACACATAACATATTTATTGAAAACAGAATGTTAGCAACTTACCTATTCTTTGGATGTCAGTTTTTGTGAACCTCCTCTAGGGACCCGTGTTCGAATAAAAACATTAAAGCCTTTCTATAATCAATAATATAAAGTGACGATCTTGTATATCGATCATAATGATATAATGATACGAACACTTAAGCATGAATATTGTTTATTTTTTTTAATAATTATACTTAGACACGGGTCTAGCGAAAACTATGATGAATCTGGAATATCTGATGAGTTGCATTTAATATGTCAAAGAACGTCTCTTACTTTTTTTTCTAAAAAAGATCATCGGATGGTACCAAGACCCTTCTCTTTCTCATTTTTATATATTTTAGACCGTTGGTCTTCCCCTTTGAATGGTTTTACACTTGTAATTTTGGGGGCCCTTAATAGCTTGCTGTTTGGTGTGAGCCAAGGCTCCGTGTTGAAGGCCGTACCTATAATGGTTTACATGTATAAATTGTTACTTGGATGGAGCGTTGTCTCATTGGGACTCATACCACATCTTCCTATGTGTACTTGTTCCGTATCAACTGCACGAAAAATAAAAGATGGTCTTGAAGTATAGATTCTGGGTTCTGACGTTGTTTATCATCTTAATAACGTCTTATAGTATTTTTGTATTTGTATTTATTAATATTACTTTTACTGTCTAGTCTGTTTTAGTGATATCTATTTGACATGACTCTGTACTTTTACATCCCATCATTGTGTTATTGGTTTATGTTAATTTCAGTTGTTTTCCTATTTTTGACATTTTTACCTATTATGTATATTTGTCATATAACAAAGGAGTTAAGCTAGCAATAAAGACCAGGTTTAATCCACCATTTGCTACTTAAGAAAATGTATGTACCAAGTCAGGAATATGACAGTTAAAATCTATTGGTTTGATGTGTTTGAGCTTTTAATTTTGTAATTTGATAAGGAACTTTCCGTTTTAAATTTTCCTCGGAGTTCAATATATTTGTGATTTTTCTTTTTACACTACCGATAACCCAAATGTCGTCGTTGAGGTAAGCAAACTAATTTTGTTCTGTATTCAGAATATTAATGCCTAGTTTGAAAGCATGTTACTAATAACTGTGAATGGCTGTTTCATTTTAAATATACTGATAAACCGTACTTGCATTAAATTTCAAAATAATTGAGGTCTGCGCTATGATAAGTGTGTCATATTGTGCATGCATCCATCAACTGCCATGCAAATCAGAGTCAGAAAAATTTTCACGATGAGTAAAGGTTAAGATTTAGTATAATTCATATCACAGTACTGTATTGGTCTTAAAACCATAAGACAACGAAGACATGTCGCTGTAATTTATCTTTTTATAAACATGCGCAATCTATCAGTCGTTATATTTACCTTAGATCTCTGCAAAAATGTTTTAAATTTTTTTTCTCGGTGTTATATGTTTATCATTTAAGGAGAATATTTATTATAAACGAAGTTAAGGATTGATACGACTTGTGGTTTACTAAAATGGAAGGGATGATTTAGTGTGAATGGCATTGAGAGATCTAAAAAGGCATGTTTACAAAATGTTCATTTTGAAGTTTGATGTAAGTACGGGATACTTGTATATTCAAATTGGAACAGCCATTCACAGATATTTGTAACACGCTTTTAAACTAGGCAGTAATATTCTGATCACTGAACTGGATTATATTGCTCATTTTAACGCCGACATTAAGATTATTGGTTGTAGTCTAAGTAAAACTCATCAAATATTCTGTTTTGCCAGACACGTATCTAAGTATATATATTATAAAAAGTATTCATGCTGCATGGTTTTATCATAATGAGTATATTAGATTGTCACTTCAAATCATTATTTATATGAGTGCTGTAATGTTTTAATTTGTACACGGGTCCCTAGACGAAGTTCAAAAAACTTACATCATTCAAACTACAGTTAAATTGCTAACATTCAGTTTTCATTAAATGTGTTAATAACAATTTTACCTTAATAACACATTATTTAAATATACTTGTCATATATATTATGTCAGTGCTTAAGGATGGCTAAAATATAGATTGTTGAGACAAAGTTCGGCATTATGCTTATTATTAAGTTCATCAATTTAATAACTTTATTTCACTGTTTAATTTGGATATATTTTATGCCACAGATAGTTAAAACAATTGGTAAGTCAGATTGTAAACACGCAGGGCTTCTTGTACTATATGTATTAAAGTGGGAGGTTAAAGATTAAAAGTAAACGGTTAATACTCATATATAGATTGTATTTCAGTTTTGGTTTGATGTAAACATTAATGATACTATATAGTAATTGTAGGTCACAATTTACCGTTGGGATGTTTTCACACTGACCAAAGCCATTTGTAAAGATATCACAAATTCATAATTAAGGCTCCAACGTTCTTCTGGATTAAACTTGTACCATCAATGATTAAACATATGAAAGCCATTATTATATAAGTACCATACGAGAACTTCTACACATGAACTAAGCTAAATAAGTTACTATCACTAAAAACCAGACATATCTGTAGTCGACTACACTGATGTTTACTCTGAATTGGTCTAACATTACTTAATACTACTCGACTGTAGTCTGAACCAAACTTAATAGTCTGAACCTGTACTCGACCTTTACTCGACCAGTATTAACTATTTTATATGTGTCTGAACCATACTCGACCTAGCCTGAACAATATTTGACCAAGTCTTATCCAACCTATGACTATTTTCTTTTTCGATCTATTGTATTTCATCAATCAAAGAACTGTTTGTTTTAGATTTATGAGTTTGACTGTCCCTTTGGTATCTTTCGTCCCTCTTTTTTTAACAATTTTTAACTATTTTTCCTTGTAAAAATTTGAACAACAATTTGAAACAGTGAACATTTTTTTGTTTTATTAGAATAGATATAAAATAGTATATAAAGCTATTTTATAATAAATGTAAAAAAAATAATATTATCATGATAATTAAACTTCCATAACAATCCTTGATAACCTTTTAAAAAAGATAATGTGTTCCAAAGTTTAAACTAAAAACTCAATTCAAATGCAGCTACTTTTGTCAACTTAAAGACATGACATACAAGAAGCACTTATATAATGTTAAACTATCCAGTATATGCGTTTTAACAGGTTAAAAGAGAGCCCTATTTTTCTTAAATGCGTATATGACTAGTCTAGTGCATTCAAAAGGCCCTGCGATTTAAGTTGAACAGGATGTTAAAAGTTTGACAGATTGTAATTTTGATTTCATTACTCACTGACCAGATCTTTTTTAAGAATTTAACCCAAGCAGGAGGTATTACTCTATACTTTACTACTTCTCAGATGATCAATTCTAATAATTATATCTTTGATTTCATGTTCCTTTTTTTATATTTATTATATACAAAATATTCCAAATTATAATAAGAAAAGATATATTTCAGTG
Source organism: Mytilus galloprovincialis (assembly GCF_965363235.1). NCBI lineage: Eukaryota > Metazoa > Mollusca > Bivalvia > Mytilida > Mytilidae > Mytilus > Mytilus galloprovincialis. The sequence goes on along the minus strand of NC_134850.1, from coordinate 67,152,750 downwards.
ATTTCATAATACTACACTTCCACAAGTTCTTATCTAACTAATATTTTCCAATTTAAGCTAATGGTCGTTTGATAAATCTGGTTTCAAATTTATTTGCTGCAACTTATATGATTTTTTTCTCTAATGAGAAACAGAAATATGCTAGATATAGTTCATGAAGTTATATGATGACATGATTAAAGCACTAGATCGTTTTCCTTGACAAAATGTATATACGATTCGGTAATAAAGTTTATCGACATATTTTAAAACTATGGGCACCAATTATGCCCATTTAATAACAGATTTGTTCTTTTACCATGGATAAGAGTACTAGTTCATGACAAAACTCAGAAAATACTCTTTTGCATTGCATACATTTGATAAATATATCAACAATAACCGTTATCTTAATCGTACTTTTTTTTCACAAACTATCTAACTATAGATTTTACTAAAACAAAAGGAAATTACTATAAATGAATCTAATATGAACAGCAATAACTGTCCTTTCATAGATTTAGATATTTCAGTATTAAACCAGAAACTATACACAAACATTTAAGAAAAGAAACCCCTATTTTCTTACCTTCCAAATTAGACTATTAACTGCGTTTGTAATAACATGAACAACACAACGGGTGCTGCATGTGGAGCAGTATTTACTTACCCTTCCGGAGCACCTGAGATCATCTCCAGTTTTGGTGGGGTTCGTGTTGCTTAGTCTTTAGTTTTCTATGGTGTTTCATGTATACTATTATTTTTCTGTTTGTCTTATTCATTTTAGCCATGGCATTGTCAGTTTATTTTTGATTTATGAATTTGACTGTTCCTCTGGTATCTTTCGCCATTCTTTTAAGACCAAAAGGTTGTTTTTTTCTTGCCCTATTGTTAATGTTTCCTTGGGTATTGATGTTGCTTTTGGCATCGTCTAATGGGGATTATATATTCAAACTTGATCGCTATGAGCGTGTATGAACTGACATTTTGGATTTTTAGGAGCGTTATCTATGTATTACTAGTAAATTACTAAGTTAGGGACTCAGTTAACACAAATTAATTAAAATCTTTCCTAAATTCACTGTAACTATATATACACAATAGCCTATTTCATGATAAACAGTTTTTTGGTATTATTTTGTTAATGTTTCCATCCATAAAATGTTACAAAGGTCAAAAGTTAAATCGACCAATAGAAAGCTTTGTTTTGTTTAGCACTTACATTGATGTTCAAGATGGATTAATATAAGTCCATAATGAGTATATTAGATTGTTACTTCAAATCATTAATTATATTAGTGCTGTAATGTATTAATTTGTACACGGGTCCCTAGACGACGTTCAAAAAGCTTACATCATTCAAATAACAGTTAAGTTGCTTACATTCGGTTTTCAATAAATATGTTATTTGTAAACAACAATTGCGTTTAACGGTAAACCCTACTCTTCAGGACTTCCACAAGCTAAACTGTATTTGGATATTACTAGTCATCCTCATAGAAATGTTAAACTTTTTTTTGCAGACGTTAAATACCTTGGTTGCTACAAAGATGGCTTCCGGAGAATGTTAGATGAAAGGCATGATAATAGTCTAATGACACTTGAAATGTGCAAAAAAATATGTTATAATCGACGGTACCTAGGATTACAAGTAAGTCGTAAGCAAGGGCACTTTATGAATCACTGGTGTCACAGGGGTTTAGGGCATGGAGCTCTTTTTATCTTTGTATGCCCAATTTTTAAGTAAGGATTCTTAAATATTTTATCTGATATTAATCGACGAATGTGTGTCTGTGCTTCGAGCATTAGCTTTAATCAATAGTTTATATATGCTACATATTTTCTTATATTTTCCTTTAAGGTAAAAGTAAGATGCAAAATGCTTATTGTTCGTCTGCTTGCACCTTTAATTTTGTCAATCATTTACGGATGGGGAAAGTTGATGTAGAAATATTGTGGAAAACATGTTAAAGATTATCAAAGGTAACATGTATATAATTTGCTACGCCAGACGCGCGTATCGTCTACATAAGACTCACCAGTGACGCTCACATCAAAATAGTTTTAAAGCCAAACAAGTACTAAGCTGAAGAGCATTGAAAGGTGTGTACAAAAGATTCATGCTGCTCTTATTTGAATGTTGGTGTCTGCAAACTATTTCTTTTTGATTTTTGTTGACTTTTTGACTTCACGCTTTGTAATCGCTATTTAATTCTGTCAATAAGGATTAAACATAGGAAAATTTACACTACCGAACAGGGTTAATTTAAAAAGATAGCTTTTATGATTTAATATTGTGTAAAATATATGTTCAAAGAATTCCTTCTGCTCTTATTTAAATGTTGGTGTCTGTAAACAACTGGACATTATTTTCTTCACTTCACGCTTTGCATATGGAGTTTGCAAGCGAGTGTGTTTGACATCTAAATCCGTCAATAAGAATACATAGCAAAATTTAAGCTACCCAAGAGGGTGGTTTTAAAATTTCTAGACAAGTAGCCTATATAATTACAGGTATTATTTACTAACCTAGAAAATAAACGCAATTAAACTATCTGAGTTTATACATGGTCTATTTCGTATGATTTAATGGATGATTTTAATACACATCATACACATGGAAAATAACTGTCAATGTTACTGGCTTGGTATAGGCAGTTTCCTAAGAAAATGGTGGATTGATCCTGGATTGACAACAAAATAAACCTCTCACTTGTATGACAGTTGTTTCTCAATACTTAGCATTTTCTTATCCCAGACATAGATAACCTTAGCCGTATTTGTCACATTTTTTTGCAATTTTGGATCATCAATGCTCTTCAACTTTGTACTTGTTTGGCTTTCTTACTAGTTTGATATATGCGTCACTAGTGAGTCCTATGTATACGAAACGCCATATGGGCATACTCAATTATAAGCGTGGTGCATTGATTACTATAAGAATGTCGGAATCTACTATTGTATTGTTTATTTCTCTGTCCTGAATTGTTCTTGCATTTATCTTTATTGAGTCCTGTCCTGTCCTTTAGTCTTATATTTAAAAATGCTCAAAGCTCTGATTCCTTTCACGGATTTTGGCTATAGTTTTTGGACCTTTTGGATTATAGCTCTTCATCTTTTATATAAGCTTTGGATTTCAAATATTTTGACCACGAGCATCACCGAAGAGACATGTATTGTCGAAATGCGCATCTGGTGCAAGAAAATTGGTATCGTTAATTTTATTACTACCACTGGGTCGATACCTCTGCTGGTGGACTATTAGTCCCCGAGGGTATCACCAGCCCAGTAGCCAGTACTTCGGTACTGGCATGAAAATACGGATTTTTTGTGTTATTAAAATTTGCTGTTACAAAATATTAGAAATTATTATAAATTAAGGAATGTATCTCCCTCATGCAAAGCTCTGATTCCTTTCACGGATTTGGCTATACTTTTTGGACCTTTTGGATTATAGCTCTTCATCTTTTATATAAGCTTTGGATTTCAAATATTTTGGCCACGAGCATCACTGAAGAGACATGTATTGTCGAAATGCGCATCTGGTGCAAGAAAATTGGTACCGTTAATTTTATTAGTAACTTAGCCAAAAAAAGTGAGGTTTTGCTAGCCACAAAACCAGCTTTAATAAACAATTTTTTCTTTCAATGTCCTGTACCAAGTTAAGTAAATGGCAGTTGTTACTTTATAGTTCATTTCTATGAGTGTTGAATTGTCGGTTTTGTTTTTTTTTGCACTTCAGTGTTTCTATTGTTTCGATGTTTTCCTCTTATAGTTGATTGGTTTTACTCAGTTTTAGTTTGTAACCCGGATTTATTTTAACTCAACCGATTTATGACTTTCGAACAGTTGTATACTACTGATGCTTTTGTTTATAGTTTTATTATATTGACAATATGGGATGAGCAACACAAACAGACATTATCGGTAATTGTGAAAATAATTGGGATCCAGCACCTAAAACTAGACATACAACAAAACCGACTTTATACATCAAACAAACATACAAATAAAATGACATTGATAATATGTGTGCAACATATGCGCATTTCGACAATACATATCTCGTCAACATGTTCAATGAGGTCAAAATATTTAAAATTCCAAAAACGTTTAGCCTATAAACCAAAAAGACTTTTGTAATACATATATATTTTTCAATGGCAGTTTCAAATTTCTGGGCTACTAATACTCTCAGGGATTAATATATCACCAGCAGAGGCATCGACCTAGTAATAGTAATTACATTAACGGTATCAACCTTTCTGCACCAGATACGCATTTTGAAAATAAATGTCTGTTCAGTGATAAACGAGGCCATACAATTTGTAAATCCAAACTTTTAAAAAACTATACCAACAAATCATATACGTCACATCAAATCGCTGTACATGTCGTCTTTCATTATACTAGATTTTCCCCAAACTTTTGAACTGATTATGACAAATTTGACAGTTATGCTTAAGAAAAACAGTTTTACAATGGAAAAAAGTCACATTCAGTTTATACAACAAAAAAGTCTTCTATATGTAATACCATCAAATATAGTACATCGCATCCGGTTGCATACAAAAATAGGTCGACCAAAGATATTCCCTTGAATTTGACAGTTGTAGGTTATTAATCCTACATTTCCTTGCAGTTAAACATTTCTGGGTCAAAAACAAATATCTTGAGTATTTTACAGCACCACTATTTTTTATAGTAGGTTGCTATAGAATATTTTGGAAACTTGAGGTTACTTAAGCTCGTACACAGGTTAAAAGAGGTAAAAATTTGATTGGTTAGCTTCCAATGATGGTTATTTTCTTATATGCAATGAAATGTTACGTGGATTTTTTCTATAGTACGGGACAGGATAAATTTTATCCATGTCAAGTATTTCGTTATTTGAAACAAAGATTAATTCTGTTATTTTTTTTTTAAAGTGCAAATTAAACAAACTCTGATATGGAAAAATTATTGGTGGTGGTATATCACCTAGAGAACTTATAAACAAAAAGGACAGAAAATATAGCTTAAGTGGGTCTTTGTACGAGGGAGATACATTTAAAGTTTATTTCAAAATGCTGGAACAGCAAAGTTTGAAAACACGATATCTGTATGTCTGGTACTGGCGATTGTCGTTGTTAATGCCTAATGAAAACTCAATTAACATGTTTGATTGCCTTTGAATGAAAAGCAGAAATTTTGAAAAAGATCGGTTTGTTGCTTGCTGTTGCTGTTAATCCACTGTAATGTCACTTATATGTTTAACTTTACCACATTCTTTGTGGATCTGTCTAAAGTCAAGCTACTAATTTTCAAGGGTTGGTGTCAGTTACTGTGTACCATATTTGATTTTCAGTGGTTGGTGTTATTCACTGTGTACCATTTTTTTTTTCAACGGTTGGTGTCATTTACTGAGTACAATGTTTGATTTTCAGTAGTTGGTATCATTTACGGTGTACCATATTTGATTTTCAGTAGTTGGTGTTAATTACTGTGTAAAATATTTGATTTTCAGTGGTTGGTGTCAGTAACGGTGTACCATATGTGATGTTCAGTAGTTGGTGTCAGTTATTGTGTACCATATTTGATTTTCAGTGGTTGGTGTCAATTACTGTGTATAATATTTGATTTTCAGTAGTTGGTGTCAGTTATTGTGTACCATATTTGATTTTCAGTGAGTGTTGTCAGTAATTGTGTACTATATTTGATTTTCAGTAGTTGGTGTCAGTTACTGTGTACCATATTTAATTTTCAGTAGTTGGTGTCAGTTACTGTGTACAATATTTGATTTTCTGTGATTGGTATCAGTTACTATGTACCATATTTGATTTTCAGTGATTGGTGTCAGTTACTGTGAACAATATGATATTTTCAGTGGTTGGTGTCAGTTACTTTGTACCATATTTGATTTTCAGTAGTTGGTGTCAGTTACTGTGTACCATATTTGATTTTCAGTAGTTGGTGTCAGTTACTGTGTACCATATTTGATTTTCTTTGGTTGGTATCAGTTATTATGTACCATATTTGATTTTCAGAGGTTGGTGTCAGTTACTGTGCACCATATTGGATTTTCAGTGGTTGTTGTCAGTTACTGTGTACCATATTGGATTTTCAGTAGTTGGCGTCAGTTACTGTGTACCATATTGTATTTTCAGTGGCTGGTGTTAGTTTCTGTGTATCATATTTGATTTTCAGTGGTTGGTGTCAGATACTGTGTACCATATTTGATTTTCAGTGGTTGGTGTCAGTTACTATGTACCATATTTGATTTTCAGTGGTTGGTGTCATTTACTGTGTATCATATTTGATTTTCAGTAGTTGGTGTCAGATACTGTGTACCATATTTGATATTCGTTCAGTTTATTGTTTTTAGCTTATGATAACTCACATCCACGACGCTGTGGTTTGTATATTATTTTATTAACATTGATATCCTATTTCGTAATTTTTCAAATTCTTATTTGTTTTACAGAGTTTCTATGAGTGTTTTTGTGGTGATTCAATGGGAGATTCAAATATATACCAAAAGGTAAATGATACTGAATGTAATCTTGAATGTAGAGGGAATTCGTCGCAAATATGTGGAGGACTCTTTCATTCTGTTTATGAATGTAAGAAATTTTTCATAGGATTCTAGTTCCTAACCCTAACCCTTACCCTAAACTTAACCCTAAATAGATGAAGGGTATCTATGACTTATTGCCCTTCTCTTATTCAATATTATTTATTTACAGTTATACAGGAAATACCGTAACGTTTCCGAAATTGGACCTGTTGTTTGTGACACTCAAAGTCTCATAGCAAACGATACCAGAAGAAAGAATGATTTCTGTGCAAATGTGGGAAATAAAAAAGTTATTAAAACAAGGTTAACGAGTACATTGAATTTTTTTTTATATTTTTTAAAAAAAAATTTCGTGAACACACGAAGAACGCTAGATTGAAAATTTTATGTCATTTCAATTAACGAATATATCTTTCTCATTCAAGTCTCAAGTGGTTTTTCAAATATTTTCGAGAATCACCAAAGAGTCATTACTTGTAGATACTCAAATCTGTTGTAGAAATAAAAAAAAATTCTTTATAAATGTTAACGTTCAAAAAGATTATTGAGAAAGGGTAAGTAATCAAAATTAATTCTCAAAGAGGCTAAAATATTTTACGCAAAAAAAAATATTGTTACAAATAATTTTGATACTGACGTTGATAAATACAAAGTTCACAAACTAACAAACTAACTAGAGAGTACAGTCTGTCTACAAAAGGCATCCAATGTTTAAAAGGCAATGACAAAAACTCCAGGATCATCTGGTTTTATATATTTTGTCATATAGGTCTTTAACGGTCTCGGTACATATACATCCTCGAAATTAAATGTTTGGCTTTGAGCGTTCTTGATAAAGATAAATCTAGGAAAGCACTTCAGACGCATGGAATTATTCAACGTGTTGTTTTTCAATGTTTTACAGAGAATTTTTTTTAAGTTTCCTGTTTAGAACTGGTCCGTTTGTTGTAAGATCTATAATTATGGCTTCGAAAAAGGTCAACTCTGTTTCGCAGAGAAAAGGTAAAATCACATGAGATAAACCTCGACAGTTAAATAAAAACTGGACGCCAATTACTCTCTTAAACATTTCTTTAAAAATTGCATCTGGGGTGATTGCTAATCGATTTAACAAGTCTTTGGAATCTAATAGAACCTTATCATAATGGTTTTATTCTTTGTAGATTTATAGGAGAACACACTAAAGTTTTATACGATTTGATGCACATTTCAGTAGAAAAAAACATATCAGGACTTTCCTATTGGTCGGTTTAAAAAAGCTTTCGATTCATTATCATTTGGTTGGTTTTTTTATAAGAAATATTTTAAAAAAAAATCAATTTGAATAATCTATATCACTTTAAAAGAAAGGTGGTAAGTTATCACATTTTTTTCACATACAACGGGGTTGTCGACAGACTTAAGATAAAACTTATCTACAGTAAAACCCAGGTTATATGGATTGGCAGTATGAAAAATAGTAAGAATGTACTTTGTACTAGCTTAAACTTATCATGGGGTAAAAGTAATTTTGGTGTAAACAATATTTTTATTATGAATACTACAAGTATAATTATAAACACATAAACAATTAAATAGTATTTATTTGTTCTACACTTTGTTATAACAGATAATTAAGATCATCCGGGTTTCAATACTTATACATCCTTAGCTTATAAATATATTTACAAACAAAGCACTTCGGACGTTTATAATTCATAAAGATTTATTGTAATTCTTTGAAAAAGAGGGACGAAAATACCAGACGGACAGTCAAACTCATAAATCGAAAATAAACTGACAACGCCAAGGCTTAAAATGAAAAGGACAAACAATAGTACATATGACAGAACATAGAAAACTAAAGAATAAACAACACGAACCCCACCAAAAACCAGAGGTGGTCTCAGGTGATCCGGAAGGGTAAGCAGATCCTGCTCTACATGTGGCACCGGTCGTGTTGCTTAGGGGAATGTAGTTACGACGTAAGGAACATATCCGATATCATTTGTCAACTAGTGATGGCGTCCGTAAAATTTACGAAGAGATGATTTCAACTTCACCATGTGGAACTCTTGATTTAATAGCTTCCTTGTCAGCAACAACTCTCTATCAAGAAAATTATAATAGGAAATGCATGCACGGGAATATCATATCAATTGGGAGATATATACACCGTATACAGGCGCTGCTGGAATGTTGCTACTTAGAAATGGAAAGTTCACAATTGGAAAGCTGAAATCATCTCTTTTGTCGTAAAGTTTTGTTGTTAATCAACCCTCATTGTCAATTTCTAGATGTAAGTCAAGATATGAGTCCGACTTTACTGTAATTGTTGTGTTGTGTACATTTTTAAATGTTGTGTGCATAGTGTTCAACTTGTTTATTATCATAAATTAAGTAAGTAATGGACATTAATCAGAGCCAGCAACAGGAAATTAACCCAAAAAAAATTATTCAAAAAATTATCAAGATGAATTTCTTTTTTTTGTTATGTTGGAATATTTTTTATTTAACAGTCATAATAACACCAGCAGTGCCAACCACCAAAATTACAACACCTGGACAATCTACAGTGAAAACTATCGACATGACAACACCTGGACAATCTACAGTGAAAACTATCGACATGACAACACCTGGACAATCTACAGTGAAAACTACAGAGATGTCAACACCTGGACAATCTTCAGTGAAAACTACCGACATGACAACACCTGGACAATCTACAGATCAAACTAACAACATAATAACACCTACACAATCTACAGTGAAAACTACCGACATGACAACACCTGGACAATCTATAGTGAACACTACAGAAATGACAACACCTGGACAATCTTCAGTAAAAACTACCGACATGACAACACCTGGACAATCTTCAGTGAAAACTACCGACATGACAACACCTGTACAATCTACAGTGAAAACTACAGAGATGACAACACCTGGACAATCTTCAGTGAAAACTACCGATATGACAACACATGGACAGTCTACAGTGAAAACTACCGACATTACAACACCTGGACGGTCTACATTAAAAATTATAGAGACGACAACACCGAGAGAATCTACAGTGAAAACTATAGAGACGACAACACCAAGAAAATATACAGTGAAAACTACCGATATGACAACACCTGGACAATCTACAGTGACAACTATAGAGATGCCAACAAAGAGTGAATCTACAGTGACACCTACAAAACAAACAATCCATGCTCAATCAGAGATGAAAACTTCAGTCATGATGACTGGATGCCTATGTCCCTGTTCTAAGGTTGGAGAGGATAAATGGGATTTCTTACGTGGAATGAATCTCACTCGTGATCAATTAGCAGATGTAATGGAACCAGAATTATACTTAATGAGAACAATACTGAGTATCAACAAATCAAATACCACCCGGATGCGTCGTTCGAAGACATCAGCTTCAGATGATCGCGTATCGGCTAAATCCATAGGATTTGTAGGAGTCGTCTTCATTTGTCTTGTTACAGTCCTATGTGTATTCTTTGACATCCATAGCTACATTGTCGCTAAATTTAAAAGACGTTGAACTTCTTGGTTACAATTAAAAAACTATCTGTCATGTTGGTTGTGTTTTCCTATCACAGACATATATCATCTACTTATATGACATCTTCAGGTCTGAAATGTGCACATAAATCATTCACTGCCATTCGTACAAACATAACAGTTTGTCTTGATTCTAATTAGTCTATAAGACTAAATCATTTAATTCACAATTCTTATACAGGGAAACATATTTCGTTGAACCAGTACTGAATATAAAAACAAGATGTGATGTGATTACCTCTGAAACAACTCTTCAAAAGACTCCAAATGATACAGAAATTAACAGCAACAGGTCATCGCACGATTTAATAATGTTGAGCGATTGGTTGCAAAACTTATATTGATATATTGCACGAATTATTCGGCAAATGAAATTCTTATAATTAGTATTCAGCACATCTATCTTCAAAGAATTGTGTTTATGTATAATAATTGTTTCAAATAGTTATCAAAGGTACCAAGATTATAATTTAATACGCCGTACAGTGGCAATGCTGCTTCTGTCAGACTATCAATAAAGATGCACAAATAATTCCTTGCAATGCCAGAAAAGGACAAACCTGATCTAGATTATCTTCTGATAATACTGTTAGGTCAACAGTGAACGGGATAACTTTTTTGCTTTTCTGTTCCTGTAACATTATACTTCAGAACAATGGTAAGCACCAGTTATTACGTAAACTGGTTCAAATACCAATTAGTAATAAATTACATGATCTTTTAAAGGAGTGTGCAACCATCTCTTTCGTCATGCCACTGTATGAATATTGGCGTATAATTACAGTTTTTTGCCACCATAGGCTGTACTTGCGTATCGACAAACCTGAAGATCATAAACGTCATTTTTGAAAATTAAATATGAAAGCAGAGTATCTAGTATATTTAAAGACTCTACCGTACAAATCTGTATACCTCCCTATTTTGATATCACAGAATCACCTATTATTTCATACATATACAAAAAATCCACAGAAGTTTAATTTTCAATTATACGTCGGAAAAATCAGACGTCAATGTAGTAAATAGTACTCTTCTAACTTGAAACTGTGAATCGTCGAATCTTAGATATGTTTCCTATGGCCATGTTATTAAGGGCCCAATATCTTCCTGTACACAAAGGTTAAATAAATTCTAAAAATAGGACAACATATTGTCCTCCATCTGATATAGATTGGAAACAGTGTCGTCAGGTCACTAAAGATGCTCTTTCCTCGTTTTGTAAAAGTTCGTGTGCACGGGGAAAATTTGATTAAAAATCTCTTGATTCTTATTTAAATAAATGTATGAGTGTTATGGGTAATATAATCACATTTTGAAAATAAGTTAGAAGTAAATAAAAGAGTACATAATACACCTATTTCCAGAATAAGAAATACACATCAAGAACTTTCAAAGCTGTTTGTGTGTCACTGTGAACCGACCGATAAAGCAGCCAACACTGTGGTGGTGGTATGTCGTAAATACTACATGGACGTTAAATGGACGTTCTTTAGAATTAAATGTTAAATTCATCTACATTCAAGACCATGCGCTCTACAGAGAGTTATATAGTACACACACATATCATAACCACATCTCAGCTTAAGGCTTCTTCTACACATTTGAAGAACCCTACTATGTATTAGTTACATAAACTACACAAAACAAACAGGAAAATCGTTTCATCTCGGCCTCTAATAAGTGTTATACAATTAATCTTTCAGTGCTTTTACCAAGTTCAAAGTGCTTATCATAAACTACTGTAATAAAATATATAAAAATAGTGGACTTAACTATTCTTGAAGTGTAAAAAAATCTTTGGATGTTTAAGATAGATTACGTGCTTTCGATAGTCCTTTTGATTGTGTTCAGTAAATTAAAAGCAAACTAAATATTATTGTAACATACATATACACATTCATTGATCTACAATCTAATTTATTGTCTCATGTATCTTGGCATTGCACAAGGTCATGTTTTCTCTGACTGATTATGACGTCTTTACACTAAATTCATTGGATATTGGCACTGTACTGATTGATAAATAGTCATAGATGTATGATTTTTTTATTAGTTGGTATTGGCTTTGAACTAGTTGCCAGTAGCTGCGAGTACCCTCAGATCTGTACTCAGTGTCTTTTTGTTGTTGGATGTTTAAGTACCCGGCCACGTCCACTTGTTTTTTTTTTTTTTTTTATTATTTGAATTTGTATCCATCTGATGAGTTAAGCCTTGTTCAACTGGATTTTATAGTTTGTTATTATGTTGTACTGTTACACCAATGTCCCTGGTTTACAAGAGGGTTGGGATCCCGCTAGCATGTTTATCCCCGCCACATTCTGTATGTATGTGCCTGTCCCAAGTCAGGAGCCTGTAATTCAGTGGTTGTCGTTTGATTGTGTGTTACATATTTGTGGTACATAAATAAGACGGTTAGTTTTCTCATTTGAACTGTTTCACATTGTCAATTCGGTGTATTTTGTATAGTTGAGGATAGTCGTACGGTGACCAATAATTGTTAATTTCTGTGTCATTTGGTCTCTTGGAGTATTACCTCATAGGCAATCATACCACATCTTCTTTTCCAAATTTAAGTACGAACGACAAAAATAGTTGTTCTTGTTTATCCTGCACAATGACGCTCAAAAGACGCTTGTTGAACAAAGATGCACAAAATTGACGAACTTTTCCCGTGAGGGAAATAACTTAAAAGTTGGCAATTTGCTGTCATAAAAATGAGAAGTTAACTAGCGATAAAATCAGGTTTAATCCACCATTGTATATATAAGGAAATGCAAGCCCCAGGTCAGGAACATGACAGTTGTTTTCCATTCGTTTGATGTGTTTGAGCTACTGTTTCCCATTTGATTAGGGACTTACCGTTTTGAATTTTCATTGGAGTTTGGTGTTTTTTTGTTAGTTTTTACCTTTTACAAGGCGGTGTCAAAATATACACATGTGAGTTAGAATATAATATATAGAGAGATAATCTTCCCAGTTCGGACAGTAGTTGTACAAAGTTGTGTAAAGTTCTATAAAGCTATTGACATAAGGTTTAAGAAAATATCAAACAGGAGAGAATGTTACGATCAATACCTGGTAGATATAGAATACACATACATTGTTTTGCGAGAAATTAATATTTTATGTCTTTATTTGCCAAAATATAACGAAAACTAATTTAAGATGATGCTAAAAAATGCTTCAAATTAGATTTGGTCAAGATTTGGAAAGGAACAAGAAATTACATGTCTCATGGTGAGCACAGCAAATGAATAAAAAAACGATTTTAATTTCCCACTCAACTTTGAATTTGAAAATTTTGTTAATATTAATACCCAACGAATTATTATAGTCGCTCTATAATTGACATGTTTTGTATATATGAAAACCAACATAAGCATCGAGTAGATTTAGACAAAATAACCATAGACTCAGATTTGAGGAATGACGTCATAAACGAATTATTTATAGTCGCTCCGATAGATATCCGGTTTCTTGTGCGATTCTTATCTACATTCATTCCTTAAGTCGACGTCAACTTCTAAGACCAATCATATATCCCTCTAATAGACGTCTCTTTTGTAGTTATCCAATACATGTCTGAATAGCACTGGCGTCACTAATTGATGTCGTCCTTATACAGACTAGCAGCAATTAAATCTAGGCTTTATGAAATGGTATGAGAAACCTAATATTCTAATATGACGTGTTTCTTCTGCTTTGTGAATAAACCCATTAAATTCAATAAAATGTGTTTGCACATGCGTATATTGACTACTGCAGAATAATGAATTTTATCAAATTGGCATTATGACGTCTTTGCGCTAAATCCATTGGATGTTGGATGTGTACGGATTGATTGTTTAGTCTTAGATGCATGATTTTTTATTAGTTGTTAGTGGCTTTGAACTAGCTGTCAGATAACTGCGAGTACTCTCAGATCTGTTCATTGCGTCTTTTTGTGTCGGGATGTATAAGTACCCGGCCACGTCTACTTGTATTTTTGTCCATCTGATGAGTTAAGCCTTTTTCAACTGATTTGTATAGTTCGTTCTTATGTTGTACTGTTATACCACTGTCCCAGGTTAGGGGGAGGGTTGGGATCCCGCTAACATGTTTAACCCCGCCACATTATTTATTTATGTGCCTGTCCCAAGTCAGGAGCCTGTAATTCAGTGGTTGTCGTTTGTGTATGTGTTACATATTTGTTTTTCGTTCATTTTTTTACATAAATAGGGCCGTTAGTTTTCTCGAATTTTATTTGAATTGTTTTACATGGTCTTATCGGGGCCTATCATAGCTGACTGTGCGGTATGGGCTTTGTTCATCGTTGAAGGCCGTACGGTGACCTATAGTTGTTGGTGTCTGTGTCATTTTGGTTTTTTGTGGATAGTTGTCTCATTGGCAATCATACCACATCTTCTTTTTTTATATGCATTAAATATATTGCATTAACTTAAAACACTTCCAAACTCTTAAATGATGCACTTGTTGTTACTAATTCATTTATCATGATTGTAATGGGTTGCAATTCGAAATTGACATATTTGACCTAGATACGACAACCGTTCATGCCGGCTGTTCAAACTCCTCCATTTGAACAATCACATTGCCAGTCGTTTGCCTGTTTACCAAAATAGAAGTTCATGGAATAGACTACACATACGCTCTACACATCGGACATAAAAATTACCTTAATTGTCCTAGTCAGAATCGAAATAATTGCTGCAAGCTATACTTAATTGTAGTTTTAAAATGGGTAAACATTATATTCGTGTTATTTTAGCCCACACTATCGCTCGGGCAAAATAATACCGAATCGGATATAATGCCTAAAACTACAATAAAGTAAAGCTTGCATCAATTATTTCTTAACTAAAATCAATTGTGTGTTAATGATATAATATATTACATCATTCTACAAATACATGAAATTTTTTTTTTCAATAACAGTATGTACTTTTTTATATATTTTTTATTGATTAACCTGTATATTGAACTATACTTATATTATCTTTTAATTATTTTTTGCGATGGGTTGTCGTATTGTTGAATAAATTCATATGATATTTATGTATATGAAAATGCATGAAGGAATATGGCAACGTAAATCCAGATTCACCAAAGTATTAATATGCATTTGATATTTGACCATTTTTTTTAAACCGTAACTTACCTTGTTACTAGAGGCTAGGTGCCATGTGTTTAAACAGGCGAACTAGACTCAAAAATACATTGTCAAAAGACCATGACTAAGGGGTTGACCAACTAATATCCATTAATGAGATGTTATATTTCGTATATATGTACAACAACATACCAAATATCATTATTTATATTACCCCTTATTTTTTGCTTAAGTTAAGTGGGAATATGAAACGGAGTGGACCACAACTACAGAGTCATCGTACTACCATGTTCTTAGTAGTTCAATTTCAACTTATTTGTCACTGTAAAATATGAACACTGTAAAATTGATGTATAGCTGCAAGTAATATCATTTTTTTTTTAAATGCATTGCATTTATATGCATTGTCAATATAATAATTGTAGTTTACTGTTATATCTTTATTTCAGATGTTGTGATACATAGTCTTAATCAAAATTTACACAAAAAACATGTTTATGTCAGTATAGCATTTGTTATAGTTTTATACAAATAACAGACATTCTTGGAGTTCAGCTGTATACCAATAACAACAATTCCTTTCGTTTAGATTTGTACATCTCAATTCCACTGAGCAGACCAGTTCATAATATCACATGTGATTATAGATATAACTGGAACTGCAATAATACCACTGCCAATAACACCAATACAAATGGACGACAAACGTGTGTCTCGTTGTGAGGTTTTAGATCTCTTATATTCAGATGTGTTTTTCTTATCAATTGTTAGTTCTTGTTTGATTCTGGTTACAAGAATATCTAATGGAGTTATTTCATTCGCGTGAACATCCAAATGAGTATTTACGTTTGTTTGCTGTTTTTGTTCACAAGAACAGAAGCACCGAGTGTTATTTTGTGGAGGAATTATGACCGATCCTTCTTCCTGTCTTGTTAAAGATGATGATATGGTATTTGTTGATTCATCACAAGTAGCAGCTGTTGCTGTGGTAATAAAAGATAATATTATTCATAACTGTTGTTCTATTGATTGAACATATTTGATATGAAAACATGTTTGTGAGAAGTTCATAAGTTAACGAAGCCTTTTTATGGGTTTCAAACTTTCAATATGTTCTTGTAAATAGTACTCTCTGGTGCCCAGTGTAGGGATATCCAGTCGAACTCGGTTGTGTCAAACACTCGGTTCAGTTCGACTGTATTTCCTTTTGGTATTTTCGTCAAAAAACTGTGACAGAATTTAGTATCAACGTTAAATTGAAATAAATGCATTTAAATTATCAACAAAAAGTGATGGCGACCTTGACTACAAGGGACATGCTGCAATGTTAACACTATTTCCTTTTAGTGTAATTATTAATAACTATATCGATCTTATGATAAAGTCAAGTGATTCGCAACTGTTTGTCATTGTTATTATTAAGATCAATAATTTGTGTTTGCAATCGTTGGAACTTGTCGTGACGTGATCAGAAACGATAAACAGTTAACATTTGTTAAAGTAATTGCTATAATGAGAACCCACATTTTAATCTTATCAACTGCAATATGTCAATGGTAAGGAATCTGAAAAAAGGAATATAAAAATAAAACACTGAAAAGTTTGGTTTTTTTTTATTTTATTTTATCCTATTTTTGAAGTGTCATATATCTTTAAATAGCACGTGTAAGTGGAATTTCCATGTTATACTGATATTGTGTTATAAAAAATTGCTGTTTCAAAATATATCTTCTTCATGCAAAGCTCTGATTCTGCGGCTTTTTGGCTATACTTATGTCCTTCCTACTTTATAAGCTTTTCATTTTTTGGATTTTCGTATTTCTTTTACCACAAGCTTTATTTAATAGACATTAAATGGCGGAAGACGCATCTGGTGCAGAAAAATTGGAACCGTTAGTATTAATATTTAAAAGTGCGCAACACATTTTTAGGTTATTTCCTAGGCAAAAAAATGCTAGGCCAATCAGAAGACGTGTTACATCCATCATTAAATTATAACATACACTTAGTGTCATCAGATACGTTAACAATTGTTCCATGAACCTCGACTTCACATAAGGTTAGATATTCCTCTGTCAACTTGTGGATTTGTATTCGCACATATCTACCAATGGTGTCCAGGTGACATCTGTGTTCTGCATATATTGTTGCCTCATCTTGATAAGAACAACGTGTGGTTAAACTATTATCGAACCATCCAGAATGGTTGTTGCATGGTCGTGTTGCGTCAATGCTGAAGTTTGACAAGCGTTCAACTGAAAATATACCATATAGTTTGGATAATGCTCTTCTTATAACTAAATAATTAGTATATATACATATATAATGTGAATAGTTGAGTAAACCTTGTACTTGTTTATATTTGTACTTACTTATATTTGTACTTACTTATATTTGTTCTCACTTATATTTGAACTAATTTGTATTTGTACTTACTTATATTTGAACTTACTTATATTTGTTCTTACTTATATTTGTTCTTACTTATATTTGTATTTACTTATATTTGTACTTACTTATATTTGTACATACTTATATTTGCACTTACTTATATTTATGGTTACTTATACTTGTACTTACCTATTTGTTCTCGTCTATATTTGTTCTTACTTATATGTGTAACTACTTTTATCTTACCTCCTATACATTTCTAGGAATATGATTGGTCATGAAGCGTCCGCGTGCAAACCGTGCATATTTGATATTAGGTTAGTAGGGAGGCGGGGCTTATCTCATACACGGTTAGTAGTGGTGTTACGTTCCTTTATATTCTATAATAGGTAAGAAGGGAGGCGGGGCTTATTTCATACACGGTTAGTAGTGGTGCTACGTCCCTTTATAAAAACAAAACGGTACTGCGAAAAATCTTAACGGTTTCAACAGACGAAGAAATTGATGAGTACGATGGAAATAAATTCATAAAACACATTTAAACCTAACAAGATGTTCATGTTTGCAAGTGTTTTTTGTAGGATCAATGGAAGTAGTTTCTTATTAAATTCTAACAGTATCGAAGACTTGCTCATTCTGATAGGTCACTAGTCTAAATTTCGCACGTTAAGATAGTCGGTAAGATAAATTCGTTACATAGTGTGCTAGTGACGTAATACGGTATATATGTGGTCAGTAAATCCCACATAGAATTTACTGACCCCATATGCACCGTATTTGGTCACTAGCACACTAGTAACTAATAATATTTGTACTTACTTAGATTTGTTCTAACGTTTATTTGTACTTATAATTGTACTAACTTTTATTTGTTCTTACTTACATTTATACTTATTTATATTTGTACTTACTTATATTTGTACTTCTATTTGTACTTATATTTGTTCTTACTTATATTTGTACTTACTTAATTATATTTGTTCTTACTTATATTTGTACTTACCTATATTTGTACTGACTTATGATACTTACTTATATTTGTACTAACTAATATTTGTACTTACTTATATTTGTCTTTACCTACATTTGTACTTATATGTGTACTTACTTATATTTGTACTTACTTATATTTGTACTTACCTATATTTGTACTGACTTATGATACTTACTTATATTTATGGTTACTTATAGTTGTACTTACTTATATTTGTTCTTACTTATATTTGTTCTTACCTATATTTGTAACTACTTATAATTGTTTTTTCTTTAATTTTGTACTTACTTATATTTGTTTTTACCTACATTTTTCTTACTTATATTTATGGTTACTTATATTTGTTCTTACTTATATTTGTTCTTACTTATATTTGTTCTTACTTATATTTGTTCTTACTGATATTTTTTCTTACTTATATTTGTACTTTAATTTAATTGGTAGGGGATTAATTGATCATTAAAGCAAAGTTTTAGTATTTTGAAAATTTTTGCTGCTCGCTCTAAAAGAAAACTTCCAGGGAACTACTAATAACAACACCAATAACCCAGAATACAGTTTTAAAAATGACTTTTCTGAGAACTCTACTTTAAGGGACTATTAGTTACACAGTGTGTAATTGTCCTAATACGAGAATTTATCGGGTCAATAAAATTCATATCGGGTGAGGCGAAGCCAAACCCGATATGAATTTTATTAACCCGATAAATTCCGTATTAGGACAATTGAACACTGTGTAACGAATTTATCCTGATTTTGTTATATTACTTATTATTATATTTAAATTCAGTATAAGGACAATATCAACCAAATATATTTAAGATATTTAGTCATGTTAATCTAAAACTGTGAAAAATTAAAAAAAAATTATGACTATGAAGCAACTCATTTTTTTAATTTTTTTATTAGGTCAATAGTAAAAGGGAGATAATCCCAATTGACGTAATAAATAAGGGAGATAATTCCTATTGACGTAATAAAAAATTGTACTGAAATTTATTAGGACAATATCAGCCAATCAAATTGCGAGAAATTACTCTAAATCAGGATAATATTTTTTACCTGTACTGTTCTCTTGAATTTTCATGTTTTGATTTTGGAAAAGGAGGGGGTCGTTTGTCTTGAAATTTCTTCTTTTTAATGTCATTTTCTTGATGTTTCTTTGTTTGTTACTCTGGTATGCTTTGAAGCCAAATTAGGACCTCCCAAAATAGGCCAAGCAATTTGTATGGCTAACACAAATATTATATCTACTATAACAGTTCACATATCTAAATATCGCCACAACACTTACCACTCGTCCTACTGATATTATTGCAGCACACATTTCAAAGGTCTTCCCAAGCAAATAGGATAAAAAAAACTTTCTTTATTAAACTGTGTAGCCGAGAACAAAAATAGATAAATGAAATTTTTCTACGTATTTATACATTCCCAACCTTCATATGTTTGATTTGGGCATTCCTGATAAGGTTAATCCAGAAAAGCGCATCTGACTTATTCACGAAACTCATTTTGTTTGCACCGTCTACAGCTGTAATCACGAACATACACCGTCACAAAATTAGTCTAAAAGCCTGCGAAGCCAATTTAACAATAACAGACGACCTTTTCAGTCCTTACTTCAAAAGTATGTTTGTTTCAATACCACAAAGAGGATCACAACCACATTACATCATATTTAACTGAACGAAAGCAATGCCATGTAGTAAGCTATAAACCTGAGTGTATCTATCACAACCGCACTATATATAATATGTTACTGAACGCTTAATACAACAGTGTGTTTGACCATTTATAGCGCGTATCAACACGGTATGTTTAAACATTGGGTATTAAAATGTATAGAGTGCCAGTGAGACAACTCGCCATCCAAATGACAATTTATAAAAATAAACCATTATAGGTCAATGTACGGTCTTCAACATGGAGCCTTGGCTCACACCGAACAACAAGCTATAACGAGCCCCATAATTACTAGTGTAAAACCATTCAAACGGGAAAACCAATTTTTATACCTTTTACAATAATAGCCTTGCCTGAATTAATTTGAATAGACGTACCACAGCAGTCCGTTCTCCCAAAGACTACTACGGTGTGAATACTGTAAACAGCTTCGAGGTCAACTGCCCACCAAGGCTGAAGCTCAAGAGATGTATGTGAACACCGTGCATCTAATTCGTCAAGGTCTTGTTTGTAAATACCATCAACTACCGTGTTCGCTATAAACCTGCTTTGGTTTTCAAATAAACTCGACTGTTGTGTTTGTTTGTGCTGTGCAATATTTGGAGTCTCTGAATAGAAAAAGCGTTGTTACTTAACAGTGTATCTGCGTAGTTATAAATGAAAAGTCATAAACTAAACTATATAATTATGCAAACAAAAAATTATAAATGAATAAAGAAATTAATAAATATACATAAATATGGAATTCAAATAGTTTATTTGAATACACTAATGATTTTGAAAACTTACTATATACACCTAAGTCCTTCATTGCGCTACTTTGTAGACATATGATTTAAAACTATTTAAAATTATTAAAATGTCTTATTGGAAAGATGATCAACTACATATGTGTTATAAAATAGGGCAGTAAAATTTGATATATAAATAAAAACGATGATACATATTAGTGGAAAATGATATATATACACAAAAAAGTTAACCCCTTTAAATAAAATATGTTATATGTAAGGAGATTTAAATCAAATTACGCAACATTGGCTTCCATTTATTGTGTGTATGATCATTTGCAAAGTACTGACGTTGTTTATCACCGCTATCAATTGTTATAGTGTTTTTTATTTGTGTTTGTAAAGTATTACATTAACTATGGTTAGGTTGGTCTATTTTATGAATATTAATTTGCCGTTCCTTGGTATTTATAAATCCAATGATTGTGTTACTGTACTATGGCAAATGTTTGTATTCTTTTCTTTCATATTTGCTAAATTAAATGTGTTTTGTCTATGTGTCTTTTTATTTTTACAATGTTGACTGATGTATCCCTATATTTTACATTTTCACCTATTATTTCTATTTCTGTTGTTGTGAATATACGACTGTCAAACAAGTGAGAGATTTAGCTAGCTGTTCAACCAGGTTTACTTCATCATTTTCTACATAAGAAAATGCCTGTATGAAGTCAGGAATATGACAGTTGTTATCCATTCGTTTGTAATGATGTGTTTGAGTTTTTCATTTTGTCATTTGACAAGGGACTGTCCGTTTTGTATTTTCGGTATTTTTGTTATTTACCGTTTTCAATTATCTTAATGAAAAATATGCGTATATAATTAGTAGCAATAGATATTTTAAATACTTTTAATATATTGTACTTATTCTGAAATGTATTATATTGTTACATTGTTAAGTTTATTTTCTAATATTGAGGATGACTAAAAATTGCTCAAATTTAAAAAAAAAAAAACAGAAACATATATAGTTTTATTTTGGCTAGTAAATATTGTATTATTTGTTTTAATGTATGAATGTTGATATACAGTGGAATGGTTTATGAAGCTTTACTTATAATAAGCATTATTTGCAAAAGGCTATATTTTATTACGTACCAATATAAACTAATAAGATATTGTTATCATTACCAATGTACCTACAGCATTTTCTTCATCATTTTTCACATTTAACGAAAAAGTATATCAAATTCTTGTTTAGGCCAGGGATTTGTATGCGATACTAAATCCTTCTTTAGACAAAATTGTTGGTACATCATATATCCACATGTCAAATATACGAGTAAATTAGAAAATTTTATAGAAGAATTTGTGTTATGTGATATTTAGATGGCATAACATGTTGATTCTAAGTTATTCACGTGGCGTGAAAGAAACCCTCTTATACAATGCCGCTTAGATGTTTTTTGGTTGATCTCGAACTTCTCGTCAAACAGGGGTTCCCTAAAATTCAACTTAGGGTAACTAACAGATAAAGATAATGCGGAAATACTGTGGATTCATTATTATTCGTTGGATATCCATTTTCATGGGTTTCGTCAGTACAAGTGAACCACGAATTCAAATGTTCAACGAATTACAAATTTTCTATGGCTTTGTGTGCACAGATTGACAAAACCACAAAATCAAATTTCCACGAATATGCAAGTTTTTCTCAATCCACGAAAATTGATACCCACGAAAATAAATGAATCCACAGTAGCTAAAATATACTTCATCAGAATGTGATGATAAAAATCACAATTTAAAAAATACAGATTTGAAATGGAAAATCATCAAAAGTGAAATAGGAGCCGAAACCGTTAAATATTCTTGAAAAACATAAATGCGGGAAAAACATACCAATTCAGAAACATATTTAGATAAAGATATTAATACACTATTAATGGATTCTTAATCTGTCTCTTATCCTACAGAAAGATAAAGACAGAAAGCACTTGTCGGACTGGCGTCCTCTTTCTCTCTAAAATTTTTATTGCAAATTATTAGCCAAGTTAATGCGAAGACAGAATGAAACTATTTCTTCCCAAACTAATAGAGCCGATTCAGACAGCATATGTGGCTGATAAATACATATGCAAAAATCTACTACTCATTGCTGGTATTATTCTATTTACTGCCTCAAACAATTATCTAGGTCTTATATTACTGTCCGATTTTGAAAAAGCGTTTGATACGCTAAAATTGAAAGTATTCAAAAAGCACTTGTTTTAATTTTGATACCAAGGTCGCGAAATTGATTTTAACATTATAGTCAAATATATATATGTAGTTAATAATAAATTTAGTTCTAATCCTTTCAAAATAGAGTGTAATTAGACCGTGGAACTGCTTAAATACGTATTTGTAAGACCAATCAGACACCTTGCATAACAATTTGGGACACTGAAACAAAGATATTACAGTCATCTCAACTCGATTGCTTTGCTCACTTTCGACGTACCGGCTAAAGCGAGAAAATCAATCTCTTAAAGATGACCAATGATAAACTATAATTATCATCCAAAAACATATATTGAACAAGGGAGGCAATTAAAAAAAAACTATATAATATGTCTTACCAGTCATTGTCCCAAAATTAAACGCACAGAATGTAAAAGAAAAACACAAGCATCTATCATACAGCATGTCAACAGGTCAATGTGTGTAGAAAGTAACAGAAAACAAAATCATCTATCATACAGCATGTCAACAGATTAGATTGTAACGATTTAAACTGATATAAGTATAATGTTTTGAATGTCATCTGCCCTTTTGTCATAAATAAGCAAACAATCCTTATGCTCGGCTCTTATCAGGTATATCATATATCTTATACATTTTAAACAGTTTCAGTTTACCGAAATTTCATCCACATTTAAGCTAATCTTATACTTGTTTTATACTTTTTTGTCTTTATATTGAAATATAATCTAAATTTAGTCAAAAGAATGATGCATAATTTAGTACATTTCATATACATTACTTTTGAATTGATCAATTGGGTTGTCATCTGACGTACATGTAGGTGTAGAACATAGGTAATGAAAAGTCAAATCACAAAAATACTGAGCTCCGAGAAAATTCAGACCGGAAAGTCCATAATTAAATGGAAATATCAAAATCTAAAAAACATCAAATAAATGGATATCCTGACTTGGTATATGCATTTTCTTAGGTAGAGAATTGGCGATTAAACCTGGCTATATAGCTATCTAAACCTCTGACTTGTTTGACGTTAACCTCAAAGGACTAGTATGAGTTATTGCTAACATTCAGCTGCCTTGTTTTGTCAATCATCCCACCAAAAAATCATTTCCAACGATGAACTAAATGAATTGATTGATATATTTGTGATTTAATGTCGCTTTCAACACTATTGTGCCATTTCTTGGTGGTCAATTATTATTGGTGGAGTGTGTAACAAAGTTACTTGAATCATCAATATATTCGTAGCAAATTCTTAATCTGTCCAGTGATTAATATATATTTATATAGACTTATACTTACATCGAGGATATGTCAGTCGAACAATGGAACAATGATTTATCTACTTACCTCGTGATCTTACAAATGACCAATACATTGTGTTATGAAACAATAGAACGCAACACATGTTGCTGATGTCAGCCGAATGTTTAGATATATAAACTGTGTTGTTTTCTAACCAGGGGGTAACTTGTGCGACTTGGAGCGACTTCTCTGATGCCACTATACGCACGGTGTCTCTCACATACATTGTAAAATAATGTAATAAAAGTTTGTCAAATTATCTAGTGTTAGTGTTACACTAGTAATTTTTGGAGCCGCGTGACCAGGATAGAATTGGATTCAAGCTTTAACAATGCAAAGGAATATAAAACGTAAGAACTAAGTTACTTTCATTTTTCTTGATGGACAATCAAGATATTTCTTGTATGTCAGTACAAAGAGTAGAAATGGCTTTTCAAGGGATGGCACACATATCAGTTAAAGTTTTTAGTTTCAAAGGGAGTGAGGCCGTTAGTTTAAAAGGCTTAAAATCAGAAGTTTGTTCGCGAGATGTGGTTGGCACGAATATTTCTATTATGTACTTGTAGGTATTATAGGTCAATTTAAAACATTATGAATACACATTTTTTTATTATTAGAATGAAGGGTTATTTGGGTTATTTTTTTTAGTGTTATTTTATGCTGCTATTGAATGGATAGGATTATCATATATATTCTTAAAAAAAGAAAGAAAAAAAAAACCTAAAATGTCTGATACTATATAGCATTTTAACCCTTGTATTTTAATGGTGGGTTTTGGTCATATTATGGGTTATTTTTTGAAGATACATTCAATTATTCTAGATATTATATGTTTACTTTAAATTTGTAGAGCACCGGTAAACATTGTATATAAAGGTTGAATTGGAACTTTTGTAGATGAAGTTAAGGGTACATTGAAGATAAATATGTTTGCGTATTATAACCATTGGTGATTATGGTTTACGCAGTTGGGAAGTGTTAACACACGTTTGTTTAGAGAAAACAAATAGTCTATAATTTTAGATTCCAACCCCTTCTTAAGAGAATTAGTATAAGGGATGATAATTAATTTACATAATGTTAATAGATAAAGAAAAGTATCTTCAATAATAATAATGAATTAAAGAAAAACATTGATATGTTTTGCCCTAAACAATATACAGTATTTTTGTAGTAGATTGATATTTGAAAAAAATTCTCCGTGGGGTTAGGTGCGATCTTCATTGGAATAGCCATATTGTTGTACTGTTAATTTATTGGTAATATGTTTTGGTTAGCCAAAGAGAAATATGTGAGGTCTGGTTCTAATTCCACGAACAATGGGTACAAAATGGTGTCAACACAATTGGTTGGGACAGATGTTACTGCATCCAGAGAGATATCTTCCTCTGCACCATTCGATGTTCATAGAGCCTAGATGTGTCAACAACTTAGTAATGGGAATAGATTGTAAACCTTACAGCGTTGATTCCTGGATTCACAAGCCTGATGAAGAAGTGGTGGGTTTCACAGATGAAACTCGGAGCGTGGTCACCGCAAATGAAGATGAACAATCTAAGCCACTATCATTTATAAAGGGCTTGAGACAGAAGTCGAAACGGAAAAGATACACTTCGTTGTCAAATCGAACACCTCAGCATACATATATATGTAACAAGGAACCTGAAGAACTTTCATTGGAAAATCGGTTGCTGAGGATAAGCCGAATGCCAACCCTCGGAAATATTCCCGAGTCGATTCACGAAGTGGAATCAGAGCACTAATTTGTACAGAAATACTATTATATAACATGAATTTTGTTGTGATAATAATTATATATTATTACTGTGGGAACTATATAGCCATAGGAAAGTGAAGAAACTGTATACCAGGAATAAATATGTTTAAGTATATATAACATAAACTTTAATATGAAGGAACCAGACAACGTCATGATGGACTTACCTTGGAACATTCCGTATAAATATTTTATTTCCATATAAACATTTTATAAAAAGATATATATATATATATCTTACAAGGACACTGTTATTAACATCGAACTTTAAAGAAAGTTTCTATGGTTAGAAACTTTCTTTTTTTAGCATTGGAGGAATGTAACAAAGTTACTTGAATCATCAATATATTCGTAGCAAATTCTTAATCTGTCCAGTGATTAATATATATTTATATAGACTTATACTTACATCGAGGATATGTCAGTCGAACAATGGAACAATGATTTATCTACTTACCTCGTGATCTTACAAATGACCAATACATTGTGTTATGAAACAATAGAACGCAACACATGTTGCTGATGTCAGCCGAATGTTTAGATATATAAACTGTGTTGTTTTCTAACCAGGGGGTAACTTGTGCGACTTGGAGCGACTTCTCTGATGCCACTATACGCACGGTGTCTCTCACATACATTGTAAAATAATGTAATAAAAGTTTGTCAAATTATCTAGTGTTAGTGTTACAAGTGCCCAGAGAGAACCACTGACCTTCAGAAGGAAAACTGACAAAACTTTTCGATTAAGATTGGAGTCGACCATCATATATCTGTTCACTTAATTTCATAATCGTGTTATGATAGTAATGGGATATAAATGAACTGAAAGATCAGTACGGCTATATATGCATGTGTATTGTTGACAAACAATTATTTACAAAAACAGTTTACGCATCAATTGCAACATCTGGTATATTGAAATAGTAGAATGGTACAAGTATTTTCTTTATTTTACGAATGATAGGATTACGAATCTTGATGCAACGGTTGCCGCCTGAAGAACACCTCCAAAATGGCAAAAGACTAAACTGTATTAGTATCAATAGAGGTTGTGAATAATTGTCATTTAAAACAAAATAGCTAATCCGAATAGTACACCATCTATTTGCCACTATACATTATTTCTGTGTTACAACCCATGATAAATAAATACCGCTGTTTAAAAGTCATAAAAAGATAAAGCTGACGAGGAAAGACATAATATCGACCGCCGAAAGCTATATATGTTTATGAACCAGAGGTTCATGAGTGGTCTAGGGCACTGGACATGGTGCAGGTGCTGTTGCCACGATGTCACATACGCAAGGGTTCGAATCCTGCTGACGCAATTTCGATAATCTAACATTGTAGAGCTAAATTTGAGACGAATAATATAATTTCGTTAAATAATCAAAAATTTTAGAAATAAACTGCCAAAATTTACCCAGCGGAAATTACTTTAAATTAATCAAATATAAACGGTCATAGCTGTCCTTTCCTAGATTTGGATGTATCAGTTTTGCACGGGAAAACTACACTAAAATAAACTACAAAAGTTACGATTTTTCATTCCCTATTGTTATTTTTTTCCTTTTTTGGATGGTGATGTTTCTTTTGAACAATTTTACGATGTTTTTATGTCACAACTCGTTTGCTATACCCGTGTCTGCATCTACTGTTTCATATTTCAATGAACGTAATCTTTGTATTACTTGCGGTTAAACAATTAAAGCAACAGTAGTATACGGCTGTTCGAAAGTAACAAATCGATTGAGAGAAACCAAATCCGGGTTACAAACCAAACTAAATTCGAGGGAAACACATCAACTATAAGATGAAAACAATGAAACAACAGAAACACCGAAATGTCAAAAGAAAACGACAATGCAACACACAATTGACATGTTCCTGATTTGGTACAGGACATTTTTAAGACAAAATGGTAGGTTGAACCAGGTTTTGTGGCTTGTCAAAATCCGCGCTTGTATAGCAATGTTAAGTATAACACTAAAATGACAACTTACATGACATTATACCACTGTCCCAGGTTAGGGGAGGGTTGGGATCCCGCTAACATGTTTAACCCCGCCACATTATTTATGTATGTGCCTGTCCAAAGTCAGTAACCTGTAATTCAGTGGTTGTCGTTTGTTTATGTTGTCATATCGGGGCCTTTTATAGCTGACTATGCGGTATGAGCTTGGTTCGTTGTTGCAGGCCATACGATGACCTATAGTTGTTGATGTCTGTGTCATTTTGGTCTCTTGTGGACAGTTGTCTCATTGGCAATCATACCACATCTTCTTTTTTATATTACATGACAAGAATACAGTACAAAAAATGCAAGAACATTCAAGACAGAAAAACAATATAGAACAGCACACAAAAAACAGCACAAAAGAACCACGAGCTGTCAATCACACGACAAGAGCAACAAATGGAAGTTTTAACGACCTTGACTGGCTATACAGCCCTTGCACGGTCGTTAACGACAAGAGCAACGACACAAAAGTGACTTCACCGGTAAATTTCTGAAAAGTTGATATAATTCAAGAGTAAGTTTGTAATTTTGTTATTTGGTATATTTTATAACAATTACAAGAATATTGATGCATAATTGTGTACGAAATTGGTTAATTAATTGTATTTTTTTTTAGCTACAATGTATGTCGGTAATTCGTCTAGATCAAACTATAAAAACAAGTAAAAACATATCGTGTACATATAGGTACTTTAAAATTAAATCTTATAAACTACCTTTACATACAAAAAGAACATTAAAAAAATAGAAATACATCTACAAATTATTAATCTTTCCATATATATAAACATTTGGTTTTTAAGTTTGATTGCACCTGAAAAAAACTTATATTTAACGGGATAGCACATCATAATTGTCACGGAGATATTGATTACCACTAACGAATAATCTTATCAATCCACTACAATCAGATTTTTAAATATTGTTTTAATTGGTGTTAAAATTAATTGTGTTATCAGTAAATAAAATCAAACTAAATTTCATTTTATATACATATGCACATGCATGGCTCTACAATCTGTCGATACATGTATCATCTACATGTATCGTTGCATTGCACAACGTACCGTAATGTTTATCTTTGACTGTTACTTTCATCTTTACACTTAATCCATTTGATGTTGGATGTGTACTGATTGATGTTTTAGTCTTAGATTCATGTTTTTTATTACTTGTTATTGGCTTTGAATTAGCTGTCAGTAACTGCGAGTACTCTAAGAACTCTGTTTTGTGTGTTTTGTTGTCAGGATGTACCCTGCCACTCTGTGTTTTTGTTAGATGTATTTCTGATTTGTATCTGTCTGATGAGTTAAACCCTTTTCAACTGATTTTTCTAGTTCTTATGTTGTACTGTTACAAAACTTAACCAGGTTTGAGGAGGATTGGCGCATGTTCAAACATCCTTAACCCTCCAACATTCCGTGTGTGCCGGTCCCGAGCCAGATGCCTATTATTTAGTGGTTGGTGTTTGTTAATGTGTTACATATTTGTGGTGGTTCATTTTTTTACACAAATTAGGCCGTTAGTATTAATTGTTTGACATTTGTCATTCTGTGGCCTTTTATAGCTGACTATGAGGTATTGGTTTTACTTATTGTTGTACACCGTATGGTGACATATAGTTGTTAATTTCTGTGTCATTTTGGTCTCTTGTAGGAAGCTGTTTCATTTGCAATCATACCACCTCTTCTTAAGTTTATATATAGATACAAAATCAAAAGCTATTTCAAGTCTCAAATTTTAGGAGTCAAAGAAACAACACAAAATTACTGAGTTCCGAGGAAAATTAACTGTCATATTCCTGTCATATTAAATTTTAGGAGTAAACACACATAATCCGTAGCATGTTACAATTTGCCTTATGGAAACCTAAAAGTGTTTCTACACCAAAATGAAAATGACATTACGTTGTTAATGATATTGTAAACCAATCAGAACGTTTTGGTGTACGCTTTACAAATAATACCCATAATGCATCATATTCTGAAAATGCAAATTTTCCAAACGTACACATTTCTTTTTTATTAAACTCTCCATATTAACTAAACAAAACTGGTACCATATTTGTCAACTAGACATGCACAGATACGCTTCCCGAGATTAAGATCGAACTTGGACAATAATATTTACAATATAAAAATTGTGTTACTGAAACACGAAACATACAAGTCTATACCAACTGAACTCCAAAGGGTTGGTGAATATGGCTACTTCAAGTCTTCTTCTGACCGGCAGTAAAACCCTTGCCAAAGTGGGGCTTCTGTTTGAATGTGTGGGATGTATAAGTTCGAAGCCACGTCCGGTCAATTAGAGACGTAAAATTCAATACCTCGTGAAGATAGAGTGTCACGCTCTCTTTACGTTACAACCTTTTATAACAGTTCTTTCGATGGTCCATAGTTGGCCTGTTGCAATGTTCAAATTTAGTCTCTATTCAATTTCCCCCTTATTTACCAGTGGCTAACAAAATTTTCCCGACCTTCATCCCGGTTGTTCTCTAATACAGGACCTACCTATTGTATTAACTGTTAAGTTGTTCTCGTTCTTAACATGCATGAAATATTTGCCACTGAACGTTAACTACCAATCAATCAAACAATCAATCTACCAACAAAGCACATTCTACTCTTTGTAAAAAATATAACTTTATATATCCTGTACATTGGTTAATTATTTTACAGAGACAAGGCTTGTGCGAGTCAGGTTCTTTACCGTTCTTATAGTAATTATAGTTTCACCGCGTTTTTTTATTTTCTTTGTCGTGCGTCTCTAAGCAGAACTTATTCCTATACGGTCTTTAACCTATATTGTGGGTAAGGTAAGATATGATTTCTCAACAATATTGTTTAAGCATTTCAATTAGTTTGCACACTTTCAAAAAGAATGCATTAAACGCATCCTTTAACAAATTTAAATTTAAAAGTGAAATAAAATTGAATTCATGAACATATAAAGCATGTTTCAGAAAGCAGTTTGGTTCAGCTTAAAGTATTGGCTAACATTGAATGCAGACACAATCAATTTTAATTGTATAACAACAACATACATATTTACTGTATGGATACGGTAGATATAAAGTATAATTTGAGACAGAAAAAGAGTCATATTCGCTAATTATAAAGTTACTTTTTTGTTTGCACATTGTTATTGTTTTTTCTTCAGTGAAATATACTCTTAATTATAATGATAGTAAGAATCCATAACATTGTTATAATATTGTATCATTCAAATAAAGGCAACAGTAGTATGCCGCTGTTCAAAAGTCATAAATCGATTGAGAAAAAAAACTAAATACGGGTTACATACTCAAACAGAGGGAAACACATAAAATATAAGAGAAAAACAACGAAACAACAGAACAAGTGCAACAAAAAACAAACGACAATGCAACATACATAGAAACGAACTATTAGATAATAACTCCCATATTTCTGACTTTGCACAGTACTTTTTAAGACAAAATTATGGGTTGAACCTGGTTATTTGGCTTGCCAAACCTCCGCGCCTTATTGCAATGTAAAAATATACCGCTAAAGATGAAGACACCGATATAATTTAACAAGACTTATGATAATATTGAAATCTCCTTCATTTATCAGTATAATATGTATTTGACAAGTGGAGAAGTGCAATGAATTAAAATACCCTATGTAGGTTCTTTGATATTTACTCACCACTGGCTAATGGACACACTAATTTTCTTAATAGTTGTTTTATTTGGATCTGTCTAGTTTAACAGTTCACCTTTTTACTGTAATTTTAACTATATCGTCAATGCAAAATAAGTAACACCAGATACAACATTACGAGCCGTAGCCAGCATTGTTAGTTTTTTACATCTCAGGTTTTTTTCAAATTAATCTATCATGGTTAAATATGATTGTCTTAAATATTTTATTTAGTTTCATTTACTTTGCTAATTGCATTTCAAAATTTATATTTTCTTATTTACCTGTAATTAACTTTCAATGTTGTATAGTATTGTATAGAGTCGAATGGTCAACTTACTTTAGTGATTAATTGTCAACAAGTCAATACAGTATGTATGGAACACGGTATAGTGAACCCAATCAATATTATTACCGCTCAGAAAATGAAGACAGGCATTATCAGAATTATGATCAAAGAATACCAAGTCAATTCTCATATCAAACAGAACTAGAGACTCGAAACATCTGCAAGGATAATCTAATAGAAGTTGTTCCAAATTGGACAAACCAAGATTATGTCCAAAACCACATTTCTTCTCAAAACAATACAACACAACATAACAATCAGCCAACATCAGACAATCTGCATAGACACATACATGTAGGACAACCGTTGTACTATCAACCTACAAGACACACAGATAATTTTTTATACCACCCAAGCCTCAACCAGACACCCCACTAGATGAGAAATTGCTTACATATGTAAATAGTAACTGTACAAATAATGTTTTAGATTTTAATGATTGTGAGCAGAAAAATATGAAAATTCTGAGTTTTAATTGTAAAAACATTTTAACTGGTGGACCATTCTTCATGCAGATGAAGGAAGAAATCGATATTTATTTACTACAGGAACATTGGTTGTTTGACTGTCAACTCAACATGTTGAATGAAATTCACTCTAACTATATAGGAATAGGAAAGTCGGTTGACACTGATGACCCTCTGCCACCAATACAAATGCCGAGAGGATATGGCGGAGTGGCAATATTGTGGCGAAAAGAACTAGACCACCTTATATCGACTGTGAAAGCAGGAAATAGTAGAATCCAATGCATTGAAATAGAAGGTGAGCCCAACATCATCATTATTTCTTTATATCTACCATGCAAAGGACCCACTAATAGTACACAAGAGTTACTAGAATGTATAGACCAACTGAATGAAATTGTATGTACATACTCCAATACTCATCAGATAATTATAGGAGGAGATTTCAATGAAGACATAATTAATGGTGCTTCCTCTCAAAGAAAAAAGTGTATCAATGACTTTATGCAAGATCATGAGCTATCTTCAAAAGAAACTGGACTTACCTTTATACATTCAAATGGAAAAGATGCCACGGCCATTGACTTTATTCTTTATCAAAACAAATATTCAGAGAACATAATAGATATAAAGAAACTAAACGTAACGTCAAATGTCTCTGACCATTACCCTATATTATTGTCTGTTCTACATCATCAGAAAAAGCTCAATACTTCTGGAAAGTCGCAAACTTCAACAAAAACATTTAACAAAAGAATTAAATGGGACAAAATTGATACAGAAAAATATGCAAGTCTCATCTCTACAGAAATTAGCTCAACAAGATGCAAAATACAAAACCGTGAAGACATTGTGAGTGGTTTTAGCACTTTAAATAACATCATAATTAAAGCCTAAATTAAATAAAGGAAAAAAAAAGCCAAAGTTACAAGTGATGAATGAGGAAATCCGTAAAGCTATCAGTAATAAGAAAGTTGCGTTCTATAACTGGAAAAATAACGGAAGCATTAATGATCAGCACAACTACTATCTGAAGCAAAAGAAACTAACAACTTACGAACTGAGGAAGCAATGTCGTTTAGAAATAGCACTTAGAAGAATAAATGAGAGACAAAAACTAATTGAATCTAAAGTTTCCGATACCAAAACTTTTTTTAGAATGATCAGAAATCAAAGAGGAAAAATGTCCAAACATATAGATGAGCTCAATGTTGATGGTCTAATTTATAACAGCGACAATGAAATAATTAACGGCTGGCATATACATTTTGGAGAACTAGCTAAAAAATCTGTCAATACAAAGTTTGATCATAAAAATTTGGAAAATGTCGAACAAGAAGTTAAAGTTATATCTGATATTTGCCAAGAAAGATATATCCATATGCAAGTGACTGATGAAGAAGTAGAAAAAGCAATATCAAGTTTGAACAAAAATAAAGCAGCAGATATTTATGGAATAACAGCAGAAAATATTATATATGGTGGTGAAGATCTGAGAGCTTATATACGTGAACTCATAAATATGTCATTTAAATACTGCTATGTTCCAGACCTACTAACAATAGGCACATTATTTCCAATATTTAAAAACAAAGGAAATATTAAGGATGCTAATAACTATCGTGGAATAACTGTCACTCCAACCTTATCGAAAATAATAGAAAAGATTTTGAAATTAAGAGAAAATGTGAAAATTATAGAATCTCAAAACCCATTACAAAGTGGATTCACAGAGGATACCACCCCATTAATGTGTGAACTCATCATAGAGGAATTTGAGAGAGAAAATAAAGACCGAAAAAGACCAACTTACTTAGCTATGCTTGATGGGAAATCAGCATTTGATGTTGTAGTACATGCAAATCTCATTAGAAGACTATATCTGACCAATCTCTACTAATGATACAAAATCTGTACCAAAATGCTGCTACATGTATTAATTGGAATGGTCACCTTTCAGAACCTTTTCTAGTAGATCAAGGAGTACATCAAGGTGGAGCTATATCTGCAGACTTGTATAAAGTATATGTTAACCCTTTATTGAACCTCTTGTGTGAAACAGGACTAGGCGGGAAAATTAGTAACATAAACTGTTGTGCACCTACCTGCGCTGATGATGTCGCTATTATAGCAACTAATCCACTTGAGATACAGTCTTTAGTCGATATTGCAGTTGACTTCAGTAGAAGAGAAGGATATCTGCTACAACCAACTAAAAGTGTTATACTGCCAGTAAGAACAACCACAAAAACAATAGAAACTGCAGAAGGATTTTGGGATATGGATGATAAGCCAATGACAGTAGTTAAAACAGCAAAACACATTGGAATACATAAATCAGAAAAAAACTCAGTCCTTTTAACAGTCGAAGAAAACATCAAAAAAGCAAGGCGTACTTTATATAGTTTAATGGGATCAGGTCTACATAGAACCAATGGATTTAGACCAAGAAACAATACTCACACTAGTTAAAACTTATGTACTACCAATTCTAACATATGGACTAGAAATTTTGATTCCAAAAGGAAAATCTCTAACAACTTTAAATCTATACCACAAGAAATTATTAAAACAGCTATTGTCATTATCTACAAATACAGCACACCAAGCAATTTATATACTCTCTGGCATGATACCAATTGAAGCTGAGTTACATATCAAAATTTTGACATTATTTGGAACCATCTCTAGATCCGAAAAAAACTCAAATGAGTGGCGAATAGCAGAAAGACAACTTAAATTAAAATCCTTTAATAGCAACAGTTGGTTCATTGATATAAAAAAATCTGCTTGTTATATAATATAGAAAATATAGAGAAAAATCTGGATAATCCACTTACAAAATCAAAATGGAAATCATTTATAGACAATAAAGTGCAAAACTACTGGACTAACAAAATTCTTGATGACTCAAAGATGTACTCAACTCTTCAGTATATGAACTGTCAATATACTATCGGGAAAATACACCCACTGATTACTACAAAAACAGCAAATAATAGAGACATTGTAAGGATTCCTTCAAGAACTAAAATTGCTACAGGAACTTATATATTTCAATCAAATCGAGCATCGTTCAATAAAAAAACAAAGTCAATCCAACATGTAAACTTTGTAATAAGAGTCCTGAAACCTTGTCACATTTTCTATTGACATGTGAGTCACTTGAAATGGTTAGAAAAGATTGGTGGATATAATAATTGATATGGGTAGTGAACTTTTAGCAAAATCTTCCTTTGCAGAGGAAGTAGACTTAGTTCAACTAAAAGCTAATCCCTTCTACTATACTGTGAATAAATGTAACAATGAAATCGTTCAAAGTATTGCTGGACAACTAGAAAGAGTGTGT
Source organism: Mytilus galloprovincialis (assembly GCF_965363235.1). NCBI lineage: Eukaryota > Metazoa > Mollusca > Bivalvia > Mytilida > Mytilidae > Mytilus > Mytilus galloprovincialis. Next base: position 67,116,557 of record NC_134850.1, on the reverse strand, counting down.
AGACAGCTTATTAACATATCTGCATATGAAGCGATATGATCTACTAACTAAACAACAAAAATGTGAAAAGAAAAACAATCTTTCATGAGGAGTGAATGTTAAGTAACATGTGACATTATGCTGATGATCAGGGTGGGAATCTCCACAGGTATCATCACTTGTAATCAAATCAAATAGACAGTTAAATCAACCTTAATAAATTTTTTGGTTATTATATGGGTGCATACAGATCTATATTAAAGATAAATTTTATCTTTTTTATCTTTTTATTGTCTAATTAAATATTAAATGTACATAACGGTGGCATTATAGAAGTCACTTTTTACCGATATATTACTGTGTATTCATAATTGGATTAGACATTCATTGTGTATTGTAACATTGTGTGGTGGAGGATTACATATTCAACTCCTTTGGAGGTGTGCCTTGATTGGCAGAATTTATATTGATACAGATACAGATACAGATACAGATTAGCATTGATTAACAAATTGTTTACATTCAGAGTTGTCATTTAACTGTTTTTATTTATTTGCAATAGTGTAATTAAACATAATATAGATAATTTGCCACAAAATGAAATATTCATATGCATTTATATGTAAAGTTGTATTTATTCTCATAATCTGTATATTTCAGATCTGTCGTGAACTAAACACTTTAGAAATATCCCAGTTAGTATAGAAATTCACCACGCACTATACAGATTGCTAATTTACTAAATAATTCAAAAGTGGTAATTATATAGAAGATCGGGAATGAATTTGTGAGACTAACTATCTATGAAAGACTAAAGGACAAATAAGTGATCTACCAATAGAAGGTCGTCGTATCCAATCAAAATTAAGCTAAATCATACCATTAACAAAGGTCCCCGGTTGACACAAAATTATGTATAAACAACTGTCGACGAACAGCTTTTGAGGTTCAAGCGATTCCCTTGTTAGTCTGTTTTTCAAAATTGAATGTCGTTAAATTACTGTTGATTAAATTTGGAACCGGCTTATTAATAACACACGATGATTTTACAATTTTGTGAGCGTTTAAGCTGACTTTTTTACTTTTAACACACATCCCAGTTATTCTGAAATAGCATTATAAATAGCAAAATAAGTTGATGTACGGATATTTAAATACCGGAATTCTATGGCTGAATGTTTCAATAATAAAGTGAAATCAGGTTACTAGTATTAATTTTTAAGAAGTAGTATACTCGTTTCACCCGTTAGACAAAATCAAAAAGATGATAATGATAGATCACTTGCTCATTTTCCTGTTTTCTTATCTAACACGCTCAAAATGACGCCTAGAGGTGGCCATTTCGAAAAAAGCTGCAAAAATTAAAGGGTAAAACTATTCATTTCGCTCAAAAAGACAAAATGTAAACTTCTGAAAAAGTTTGGTGCTTGTAATATCAATTAAAAAACATTTCGCTACAAATATAATTTAACATTTTGCATAGTACACGTGGTCATCTTGAAAGACAAAACAATCCAAACCAACTTGTTTAGGGGCCAGCTGAAGGACGCCTATGGGTGCGGGAATTTCTCGCTACATTGAAGACCTGTTGGTGACCTTCTGCTGTTGTTTTTTTCTATGGTCGGGTTGTTGTCCCTTTGGCACATTCCCCATTTCCATTCTCAATTTTAAAGACTCATAAAACCAAAAGACATTTACATCAACAGTTACAAATAATAGATAAGAAACAACACGAGCTTCACAAAAAACCGGGAGTGAAATTAGGTGCTCCAGAAGAGTAAGCATTTCCTGCACCGTATACGGCACCCGTCGTGTTATTTCTTTGTTCAGTTCGGTAATGATGGAAGGTTATCTTGACTTGGAAAGAATATAAGATATAATTTCTGACACACTTTTGTCATAATGGCCAAAGTCAGGTTCACAACTTCAACTTGTGGTTAACATTAATGCAATATTCCATCAATATTGGTCTATTCTTCAATATCGATGGAACCTTATAATGTTATGAGTTACAAAACTAGAAAATTTAGGTTTTACTTAAGAGCCCCTTTTTGGCGATATAAAAAAAATGAAATTTTACTCCTTTATAAGTCATTGTTGGTCTGTTGTCGGAATAAAAAAAGTATCCTGGGCTCCTCAAATAATACAATTCTTCTAAGAATGAAATATAATAAATGCGTGTCCAGCTATTTTGTTCTAAGTCAATGTCCGACATAAAGTTTCCTTAAAGAATCCTAATTATTTCATGCATCATAATTGCATACTATGTATTGATTAATTTGCATAACATATTGTTTAAACTGAAGTTTTCATCCTTTAATGCCAGAGAAAACAGTTAAACTAGATCTGATTCAAGAAAGTGGAATAAGAATTAAATCTTTGCCCTACTGAACTTACACACTCTTATTTAAAGTTTCGAAAAACAAGAAGCAATTGTCCAGTAAGAGAACTTGTGAAACGTGTGCCCAAAACAAATAAAGTTCATTCAACATATTGGAAAGGTATAGACAAACAACAGATAGTTATGCCAACGACAGAAAAATAATCAATCAATTCAACGCACTACTGTATTAAAATTGTCTAGCTGCTGGCCAAATGTGTTAAGTACTACTTGAGTAAAGTTTGAAATATTTGCTGCATTAACAGACAAACGTCCCAAGTCAGGAGCCTGTAATTCAGTGGTTGTCGTTTGTTTATGTGTTACATATTTGTTTTTCGTTCATTTTTTTACATAAATAAGGCCGTTAGTTTTCTCGTTTGAATTGTTTTACCTTGTCTTATCGGGGCCTATTATAGCTGACTATGCGGTATGGGCTTTGCTCATTGTTGAAGGCCGTACGGTGACCTATAGTTGTTAATGTCTGTGTCATTTTGGTCTTTTGTGGATAGTTGTCTCATTGGCAATCATACCACATCTTCTTTTTTAAACGTATGGACGAACGAACAATGTGAATGCAACACAACTTAATTGGAAAAAACGATATTCAACACTAAACATTGTTCAAGACAGACAATGTTGATGAATTGCTATTTTTTTATAAACAATGTTGCATTCAGGTAAAGCGAAACCAAGATGAAGTATTCTAGATCTTAATAACAATACACAGCTTTATGACTATGGTTAGGAGTGTCTTATTTTTCGTTTATATAATTAAAAATAAAAGATAAAAAGCTATATTAGATATCTTATAATTATTTGAACACAAAAAAAGCTTAATGGATACAATAGCATAGTTTCTTCTCTTATATCGAATAATTAAAAATAACATAAACAGTATCAAAAGCTTAGATCAGAGTACTTGCAAAATACATCTTTATTAATTTGATCAAATCATGTTAAAAAAGGTACTTATATGTGTTTATCAATAATTCTAACGTGATTTAAATATGTGCAATACGATAGACTACCGCTTGAGATCAGTACTTGGATCATTTTATTTACTTCGAACAGACGACACAGGTAAGCTCTCTGCCACCAACATAAGGTGGGCACTTTAAACTTCCACACACACCTTCAACCAAGTAAACATTTCCCTGGTCGTTATCGGCCTTATTACCGTCAACGGCATCTAAATTCTCATCCACGCAAATATATTCCGAAGGTTGACGATTACCCGCGATGGCCTGGGACATCAAATATCCTGTATACTCCTTGGTCCATCCAGTAGGACATGTGACTTTTCCAGGCACCATTAAAGAAGTTGATTTTTCTGTTATAAGACATACTGAGCATGGCATTTCTTTATCATGGAACGAGGTGGAATAGACTGAGTTGTCTTTTATCTGATATTCAACACCAAATATACGTCCTATATAAGTTGCTTTACTATCCGAATAACTGCGCCATTCGGGGTCTTTCGGAAGGCACAAGAAATTAGCTCCACCTCCTTTTTCGTATTTAGCATTTCCTGCTGCATATCCTAATAAAAATAGATATCGGGAAAATTAAACAAAACATTAAAGCAGTATGAGTTAAAAGAAGTGATCTGGATTTTTTTTTTTTATGTATATCATATTGGACCTTTCTTACATTTCATGTTAACGAAAGGTACGTACGCTTGACGAATCATACGTAAAACTCGGTATAGGGATCCTTTATTTTGACATATTTACATAATCGTCGTGGAACTTCTATGTAGTTTTACCCTTATGTTAGTCTATTACTGATCGTAACCCTGTATGACTTTTGGACGTACGATATGTAAAAATATAATACAACTAGAGGGAAGGAGATAAGTCTACAAAATTCCCTAAATATAGGCTTGTAAGTTGAAAAAAATATCCCTAAAACAAATACAAAAATGCTCCAACTCCTTTGCGTAATTCAACCGAAATATTTTTATAACGTTATGAATAAGAATTAAACCGCATTGTTAGATGAACGAAGATAGAAATGAGAACCAAGTGGCAATGTTAGATGAACAAAGTCAAGTTAAGAACCAAGCGATAATAATATGAATAAAAATCAAGCGGTAATGAAGGATAAATAAGATATGAATAAGAATCAAATGGTAATGTTAGAAGAACAAAGGTTTGAATAAGAATACAATGGTAACGTTAAATGAACAATGCCATTCTCAATTTAAAAGACTCGTGTCGGGTGTGATATCACATGAGCAATAAAGTTAATTATACCAACCTTCATACACAAGAGCTGCAGTTGATGGGCATGATGTTTTACCCCATCTGGTGTATGTATTTCCCGATCCAGCTTTACCTAAAAAGAAACACCGTTCATTACATATAGCAAACCAAACATATTCAACTGATCTAATATGTTCAGTAAAACAAAAAGGGCGAAATAATATCATATCAAATGTTGAGATCGGTTTTACTTCATTTGTTAGGTTCGTGTTGTCTTTAGTTTTCTATGTTTTGATTTTAGTTGCTTGTATTTTTTGTCTCTTTTTGCCATTATGTTGTCAATGTATTTTCAATTTACGAGTTAGAATGTCCTTTGGGTATCTTTTGCTTCTATTTTTTCAAGCATGTTCATTATTCAAATTATCTGCTTGATGTTTTAAATACTAGTATAACGCATGGTCGATTATCAAACATACTATTTTAAGGCGTCATCAAAACTTAAACGATTAAAAAGCCATATGTATGTCCCTCCGACGATGTTTATACATTATACTTATGTGTAAATCATACCTTGTCCGCCTTCCCCCCGACGATGTTTATGCCTTATAATTATGTGTAAATCATACCTTGTCCGCCTTCCCCCGACGATGTTTATACATTATAATTATATGTAAATCATACCTTGTCCGCCTTCCCCCCGACAATGTTTATACATTATAAATATGTGTAAATCATACCTTGTCCGCCTTCCCCCCGACGATGTTTATACATTATAAATAAGTGTAAATCATACCTTGTCCGCCTTCCCCCCGACGATGTTTATACATTATAATTATGTGTAAATCATACCTTGTCCGCCTTCCCCCCGACGATGTCTTATAATTATGTGTAAATCATACCTTGTCCGCCTTCCCCCCGACGATGTTTATGTCTTATAATTATGTGTAAATCATACCTTGTCCGCCTTCCCCCCGACGATGTTTATACATTATAATTATGTGTAAATCATACCTTGTCCGCCTTCCCCCCGACGATGTTTATACATTATAATTATGTGTAAATCATACCTTCTCCGCCTTCCCCCGACGCTGTTTATGTCTTATAATTATGTGTAAATCATACCTTGTCCGCCTTCCCCCCGACGATGCCTTATAAATATGTGTAAATCATACCTTGTCCGCCTTCAACTTTCTCATATAATTCATCGAGAGCAGTTTGAATCTGTTTAAATCTGTGATCAATGTTATTATTCTGTCTCTCTTGTTGTTTCTTGAATTCGTCTAAGACTCCGAGTTGATATTTAATGTTATTAATCTGGTCCTTTATATCTCCCCCTGAACTGGTACCCCCTGTTGGTGTATTGTTTTCTATCATCTCATAAACCTCATTCAATGCATCTTGGATTGCTTTGATAAGCGCGGCGTTCTGTGTATCTTTCTTTAGCTGTTTATCAAGATAGTCTGGCGCCCACGTTGGTTCTCTCCCTTTGTTGACAAGGTTTCTAAGATAGTCTGTCCACCAGTCACACTGACACGACCCAATGAATAGGAACAGTAGAACAAGGAACGTGACTTTTGCCATTCTGTCAAGATTTATTTTTTATACCTATAAGGGTAAATGAAATTATTTGAATTTTTTGATACTGATCCGTAGTGCAAAAAAACATTTGTTAATTACAAAAGCTGTTGGACTAATTAAGTCTGAACCTTTCTTTGATTCTATCTAATTATATAAAATTAAGGTTAATCAGAAGTCTATTACAATATTAATAGTAATGGACTAACTGAATGTAAGATTTTTAAATGTACACACAATTGTATATGAATACAAATATATACAATATACACTGTCCAACCTTTATTATGGTGTCCTACATCATTCCTAATAATCAATCAATTTGCTTTTATCAACCTTCAAAACAGTTTGCCACCACCTATGGTTTCGAATCCATATATACCAAGATAATTGCATCCTTTTTCATTCTTACTCCTTCTATAAACTATAGGAAAGATAACTCTCACTGTATTTTTGTATATGTTTTCAAATTAAACGTTTTATAACATTACAATACAACAATTATGAAATATTTACATGTCCAACCACTTACCTTTTTATGTTAATGCAGCCGTAATCTTACAACCTTATAAAACACTACTAGGATGCATTCATTACTTATACTTAGTGTATCAACCTCAACTATTCTGTTTTATTTACGATCATCCTGTTGACATCCCGGTGCACTCAGCAGAACAATGTTATCAATTACTATACAGGCAATTTTATATAGATCAGTTTCCGATCGATCATGTTTAAAAGATAACTAACTGTAAATAAACCTTACATTGTTACACAATAGTACATTAATCAAATATAATGAACATTTAGGACCTTTGTGTTTATACTACTTCTTTGAAATGATTAATAAAGGCAACAGTAGTCTACTGCTGTTCGAATTTCTTTGCAAACCCAAAAATGATTATCTGTACGTTTAAACAATATTTTATTCAAATAAATTGAATTGGATTGGGCAACATGCATAGCCTATGTAAGCCCTCTCCACAAAACAAGGTACAATACATTACATTCAAACAAAGCAACACATACACAAACATAATGATAAAACATAATTAATTTTTCAAAAATACTCTTAGCTGACTGGAATGATGTTTCAAATAGTTAACTCAGATCAAAAGTATGACTATTTTAAAAATGCTTCAAATGTTAACTCAGAAAAATTAATAAAAATTAAATTATGAAAAAAAGTTTTAATATTCTAGGTAATAAACTCCAACATTGATTTCCAGGTCTCACATTGAATTAAATGGTCTCCAGTCAGCTATATAAAATAATAAATTTAATAACTAATTTTTAAAACAACATGTTTGATATCATGTACTTATTTTTACTAAATTATTGCACCTGAAGAAAAACGACAGCGAGTAGTAACCATATTGATACATTAAAGAATTATAATAATATAAAAAGAATTTAGAATGTTAATAATAAAAGAAGAAAAAAATAGATTTAAGAAATTAAAGATATACAAATTGAATATATGAAAATCTGTACTTACAATTTCCTCGTTACCTATTCTTTCCACCAACGCTGAAAAAGTATAATAACTTATTATGCTTGCTGTTCTTTTTTATATATATTTCAAGTCAGTGATATGTAAATTATGCTGACTTTTTGATTCGCAGTTTAGATTTACCCTTTCACCCTTTTTGTGCTAATTTTTTCAAGTGAAACAACCTAAACCGCAGATTTAATTTAAAGAAATGATTTCAATATTTTTTTTTAATTTCGATTTACCTGTGTTATATTTTTAGCAGTTTTCTTATTGTCACTATGGAAGTAATGATTATATTCACGGCCGACACTCGGCTAACCGAGAGATTGGTCGGTTAATCTATATTGAGTATGCGGCTATATGGGCGGTTGGTCTGTTAATCGGGTTGGCTGAAGTCTGTTAATCAGGTGTTATCGAGAAAATCATTGCAAGATCATTATGTTTCCTTGTATAACTTTTTAAATATATTTGTATCATAAAAACTATTCATGTCTGACAAAACTATTCAGTGCACTGAATCCAGCGGTGTAATTTTTTTCTAGCGTCGATAAACGATCTACAAAATGAAAAGGCGGATTACTCATCAATAAATTTATACACAATTTATACACACAAAATGTACACAAAATGACAAGTTTGTTGAATTTACTTGCATGCAATATTTTGAACATCGACAAAAGACAGGCATATGGGGCTGCTTCGTTTGTTCTAGGTCGGGCTATGCCCGGTTCGCCCTATCACGTCACAGTGCAACTTCCGAAGCAAGGTTGTCGGCTCTCCGGACATTCCCGAAGTCCTGCGTTTAACACCCTTGCCTTCAGCCGTACTCACACCGTGCAAGATCTTGCAGAGATTAAGCATACATTTTTTCGTTAATTGCATAAACATATATTTAAAACATGTTTTTGTATTAACTTTAACGGTTCATTTTTAAACATACGACAATTTGTAGCCGTTTGACCATTCTGTGGAAAGTGCGTACATGCGAATTACTTTGTTTACGTTTTCCAAGTTGGCGGCCGCCAGCGTACAAACCATACAGGTATGATTTTTTACTTATATTAAACGATATAACTATTTTAAATCAATGTATATGACAGAATTCAATTGCCTAGGTGTCAGGTCTGATCTCTGGTGGACATTAAACAAAATTGCCGTTTCTTGGAAGGAGAAATAACAGAAATTTAAAAAAGGGGGAGGGAGTACTTAAAAAAAAAAGGTATCACACTTTATTTTAGCTGCGGTACCATACTGTGGCATGCATAAATTTATTCTCATAGACAGAAAATAGTGTTTGTTGGATATTAAAGATAGTAGGATTACAGTAGGATCACCCCCTCCCCCCCCAAAAAAAAAAATAACCCACTGCATTATCATTATTGTGTGGCATTAGCATGATCAAGGATTTGTACTATAAAAATCCTTAGTAAGTAAGTAAGTAAGTAAGTAAATCAGTAATTAAGTAAGTAAAAATTTATTTGGATTCAGCATATTGACACTGACAAACAGTACAAACATATGCTCTAATGAGCTTTTCACCGAATATAAAAACATATGCAATAAAAAATAAAACAAGGCATGCGGCATGCAAAATAAATTATAAAAAGCAGCACCAAAAATTAGCTCTAAGCAATAGCATATACATGTATCTGCTATTGGAAGTCGCATGCATGATTAGGAATCAAATGAGCTAGCAATCAAAGGTTACCTATGAAATTATGGTGTCATTATTTATTTGTACATGTATGTCATGAAAAGAAAAATCTACTTAACAGGTTTTGAAAACTAATTATATATTTTTCTCTGTGTCTATAATTTCTAAACAATTAAAACATTTAAAAGCTGGAGTATATATCAGTAACACTCAAGCATGTGTCCACTGCTTGAAAGGAAGATAGATAGATAATCAGAGGCTGCAAATACTAATAGTTATGTTCAAATGCCAGAATCATGTATTTTAATTTACAAAAATGTACAAGTACAATGCATAATCACCCATTTTTTTACTATGTATACAAAATGTACATGTACATTCCATTTATCAGTTGGATCATCTAGCTACTAACGGCTAGTTTACAGAAAACCAGGCATATATAATACTTTTATATTCCACTAACCATATATTATATGATTATATATTTTTTATTTTTGTGTTTTTGTTGAATTTATGCTATTTTGCATTGGTGTCCTTGTCTTCAATTTCCCCCTTTAAGACTTGCATGTGTAGGCTGAAGGTAAAGACACAGAAGAGTGCAGGGGGAATTCATGATCAGTACCCCTCTTTTGTTGACTAGCTGTATATTTTAATATATATAGTGCTGATTCTGATGATAGATAATTATTTTTTTAGGTTTCTTATACTAAGTAACTGATTATCATGACACTGTCATAACATGAGGTGCCAGGACAGGCAGGAGATGTGAGAAGTAGCAGTTTTAAAATTTTTTTGCGGGAAATGTTAATTTCAATAGTATTTTATCTTTTGGTAAGTTTCAGATAGTCTTATATATAAAATAATTAGAATTTTGAATGTATACATGAGGGTTGGATGGGGTTAAATGATTAAAGAAAAATGCCCTTAAAAAATGAAGATTAGAGAATAACGGGCAAAAAAAAATGAAAATTATAAGAGAAAAAAGGGGTTAATTTTTGAAGATTAGAGAAAAAAGGGGTTAATTTTTTAAAGATTAGAGAAAAAAAAAGGATGAACGTTAAATGTTTACAGAACAATAGACCCCCCCCCCCCCAAATCCAGACCCTCATACATACATGTACATACGTGTACATATAGAACATAATTTTTTTTTTCAAAAATAGGACAAGTGAATTCATGTTTAAAGGGTAAATTAAGTTTCTAGTTTAAAAAAATAACATTTAATGAAAAACATATATAAATGTAAAATACTGCAATCTTTTAAAACAGATAAAATAATGTCAAATGGCAATTTTACACCATGAAATATAGTCCTCATTAAAACTGAGTATTTCTGTAATATGCTAGAAATATAGGTAGGGTCAAATAACTCTACTTTTGTACTTGAATGTCGGTTTGATAGTAAACTAATGTGCAATTATATATGACTGTAAATGAGAAATCAGCTAATTTTGATTATTTTTGTCAAAATAGTCAATATTTAGAGAGTGTGTTCGGAGTTCCAAATAAAACATATTCTAAGTATGAAAATAAACAGTTTTTCTAAAACTTGCTGATCTTACTCTTTCATTCATATAATATTACATTCAATTTTGGCAAAAAATGACAAACTATAGCAAATCTATAGCAACTCACCAAAATTTTGATCATATTGTAAATTAGTTCAATACACTGTTTCATAAGGTTTTCATCATCATGTAAATATTGAAATCTGTCACTAATCATGTGTATTCTTCAAATATCTATAAATTTGAGATTTTTCTTTTCTTGATTTGAAGTTGGAGAGAATTGGAGATTTGAGCCACTATAAACATACATGTATAATATCACTGTACTAGTGTACATGTTTTTTAAGGGGCCAGCTGGACACTGCCTCCTGGTGCGGGAGTTTCTGGCTACATTGAAGACCCATTGGTGGCCTTCAGCTGTTGTCTGCTCTATTGTCTGGTTGTTGTGTCGCTTTGACACATTCCCCATTTCCTTTCTTAATTTTATATATAAAATATATCTATGCATATCTGAAGCCCCAGACTAGTATATTTCTTTTGGACTAGTAAGTTTTTGCAAAACTTTGTTTGAACCAATAAGAAAAATGTCAGAATATTGGTCTTTGGACTAGTAGTTGAGAAAAGATTTTGGTGCAGACTGTATATATATCACATTTCCTTTATCAAAAGTTTTTTTTTCAAGCAGAAAAGTTGAATTATTGAAAGCTACATTTGTCAAAATTAAATATTTGCGGAAAATTTGCTCTTTTTAGTGGCCTCCTCTCATACTTGTTTCTAGCTATAAATTGCACTTATCAAAGACTTAGACAAACGCATGTTTTATTTTACTTATCATATAAATATATATATATATTATATCAGATTTTGAATTATTTCTTCTAGAATGGTGTTTTTCTATGCATTCTACAAACTAGTTTTCTTTAAACAAAGCTCTAAAATACCTTGTGAAATATAATTTTAGCTTTTAAATAACATTCTGTAGTACATTGTAGTTGCAAAGGGAGATAAGATCAATATGTAATAGCTTCAAAGATATGAAAAAATATATGTTATATTTTACTAGATTTTTGCACATCTCCTGATATGTTCTGAATTTGATCATAGGTATTTTTTTTTATTGTTCATGTATCATTATGAATTGGTTTTTTTCTTATTTTTGTATGAATTATTCTGATCATTCATAAAGTCAAATAGACAATACCAAACTATGATAAAAATTGGTATGCAATGCTGTACATATACTATAAATCTATTAATTAATGATTTTTTCTTCTAGAATTGACATATATGGAACTGTAACACGGAGAAGCTGACTTGAAAGAAATATACTTAGTATTTTTTATGCTGATAGAGAATGACAGTCACAGACTTTTATTAATGTTGTAATTCAAACAATTATCATACACACAGGAAATAAACATATACAATTTTTACTTGGTTTTTTTTAAGTCAATCTATGGAGAAGGGTCATAGTCAAAAACTAGTAAATTTTGATGTAAGCCATTACATACATCCATATGGCCTTTACTAATGAGAAATAGTTCTAAGCCTAACATATGTTAATGCACCAGAATACATTTTAAGAATACATAGGCGGATCCAGGGGGGGGGGGCTGGGGGGGCCCGGGCCCCCCTTTCGTGGGAAAAATATGGTTGATTATATTGGGAATCATTGAAGCATGACTGGAGTGCCCCCCCCCTTAGGTCAGTCAGCAGGCCCCCTTAGGAAAAGTTCTGGATCCGCCACTGGAATACATGGTAATCCCTACTGAGTTTTAGGTGTTAAGGTCAAACATGAAGAGATTATGAAATTGCATGGTCAATCTTTTTTTGATGATGTGCCATTAATTTATAATTACGATGATAAAGAGTTGAGTCATTTTTTAGCTCACCTGGCCCACAGGACCAAGTGAGCTTTTCTCATCACTTGGCGTCCTTAGTCTTCCGTCATCTGTCGTCCATCAACTTTTACAAAAGATCTTCTCCTCTGAAACTACAGGGCCAATTTAACCAAACTTGGCCACAATCATCATTTGTGTATCTAACTTAAAAGAATGTGTCAAGTGACCCGGCCAACCAACAAAGATGGCGGCCATGGCTAAAAATTGAACATAGGAGTAAAATGTAGATTTTGGCTTACAACTCTGAAACCAAAGCATGTAGAGTAAATCTGACACCGGATCATATTGTTAATCAGGTCAAGATGCATTTGTTCTGAAATTTTCTGATGAATGGGACAACCCATTATTGGGTTGCTGCTCCATAATTGGTAATTTTATGGAAATTTTGCCGTTTTTGGTTATTATCTTGAATATTGTTATAGATAGAGATAATCTGTTAACAGCAATTATGTTCAGCAAATTAAGATACACAAATATGTCAAGATGACAGAAATGGTCAGTTGACCCCTTAAGGAGTTATTGACCTTTATAGTCAATTTTTTTAAAACTACTGATATATAAAAAAAGAAGATGTGGTATAATTGCCAATGAGACAACTATCCACAAGAGACCAAAATGAGACAGAAATTAACAATAAGAAGTAACCGTATGGCCTTCAACAATGAGACAAATTGAACCAACCTTGTCCACAATCATCAATAGGGTATTTATTTTTAAAATATGTTTCCGATGACCCTGCCGGTGAACTAAAATGGCTGACATGGCTAAAATTAATACTTAAAGTAGAATGCAGTTTCATATCTCTGAAACCATTTAAAGCAAATCTGACGAGAATACAAATGTTCATTAGACCCAGATCTATTTGCCCTGAATTTTTTTAGGCCAATCAGGCAATTTGTTGTTGGATTGCTGCTTCTGAATAGATAATTTTAAGAAATGTTTGCAGCTTTCGGTTATTATCTTGAAATTTATTATAGATAATACAAATACTACAAATAAAATGGTCAAGTGACCCCTTATTAAGGAGTTATTGCTCTTTATAGTAAATTTTTAACAATTTTCTCTTCTGGGCCAAATAAAGGCAACAGTAGTATATCGCTGTTCGAAACTCACAAATTGACTGAGAAAGTAAACAAATCCTGGTTACAAACTAAAACTGAGGGAAACGCATCAAATATAAGAGAACACATAACAGAAACACAACATACACATTGTGTAACACACACAGAAACGAACTATAATATGACAATGGCCATTTTCCTGACTTGGTACAGGATATTTTAAGAAAAAAAATGTAGGGTTGAACCTGGTTTTGTGGCATGCCAAACAACCCGCTTTAAGGGCAATGTTCATTATAGATAGAGATAATTGTAAGCAGCAGGAATTTTCAGTGACGTTAGATCTACAAACACATCCCCAAAACACAATTTTTGTCATGAATCCATTTGTGTCCCTTGTTTAATATGCACATAGACCACGGTGAGCGACACAGGCTCGTTAGAGTATTTTGTTTAGATGCTATAAGCAACTGGCTAACTATATAGTTTAAATTTGACATTTTGGTGCTTTAATAGCTACTTATGCGATATGGGTTTTGGTGATTGTTGAAGGCCGTATTGTGACAAATAGCTGTTACTTTCTGTGTCATTTGGTCTCTTTAAGAGTTGACAAAGTGGCAATCATACAACATCTTCCTACTAAGCAATATTGCCGTAAGATATGAACAATCATCTTTGCCATATGTACATAAATTCACCATATGTAGACACTTATTTCATGATAATGGAACACCGTATCGGTGGTCACTTGGTAGCGTGTTTGTCTAGGGGTCGTGTGTTCAAATCATGGCTGTCTGGGTCAAACCAAAGACTGTAAAATAGGTGTTTGAGGCTTCTCAACTAAGCACGTAGCATTAAGGGAATATTTTTTTTATCATAATGAACAATTGAACAAAACATATGGGACGAGAACTGTCATTTGAGACGATAATTTGAGATTTTTTGATTGATTGATTAGAAGTGTTTAACGTCCAGCCATAAATATTACACATATATATCTATGTATATATAAATATGTTCCGGGCCATACGAGTATGGTCATGACCGTATAGTTATATACTCATACGAGTATGGTCATGACCGTATGGTTATATACTCATACGAGTATGGTCATGACCGTATGGTTATATACTCATACGAGTATGGTCATGACCGTATGGTTAAATACTCATACGAGTATGGTCATGCCCGTATGGTTATATACTCATATAGTCGGGATCATTAACAAATTTACAGTAAATACTTTTAAAATCTTCATAAGGTATAACATTTTAGTTGTCATGTCATTATAAAAGATGGTATCAAAGGTCATTTTATTATATAATAATGATAAAAGATTAATTGAATAAAAATAAGCAGTTTCAAGATTTTCTTGTATGACATTATTAAGATTGCATTTTTTAATATGTTGTTCTATAAGTACTGTTTGTTTTGATTTGCTTATGTAAAGGGTTGTTTGAATGTTAGAGTGGGGTGCTCATTTTCGCCATAACTTTCCATGTTTTCTTCAGTTTATGTTCAGGTCCGAAGTTTATATTTTTGAAGTATACTGATATTTCTATATGAAGATAACTTCAAATGCAAAATAATCTTAGCTTTAAAACGTGTCTGTTTTGAGAAAAATCCTCTGAAAAGTTAGATTAAGGGTGTTTGAAATTTCCTGATGTTTTGTCAATGGCGGACACATATTCGCCGTTTTTACACATCTATTTTAAAACCAAATAACTGCAGCTTTAAACAATATTTATCAAATAAATTCCTTTATAGATGAATAGCAGACATTTGAAAGGTGTAAAAAACTGAAATTCAGGGCAATCAGTCAAAGAATTTTTAAGAAATACTTCTTTGAAATCGTTTTTGTCATTCAGAAAATTTGCTGAAAATCGTTGTCCGTTTTTCGGCCCTTTACGGTAAGTGCCGAAATTTGGTCTCATTGCCAAAAATAATCATACTTGTTATAAAAATATAACTTACCGGCATAATTCTTACATTTCAACCATCCTTTGACGTTTTTACACCTCAAAATCATAAAACGGCGAAATTGTGTCCACGGCAAATATGAGCGCCCCACTCATGTAAAGTAACTTTTAATGAATTTTTCAATTTCAAAATTCCACATTTTTTTTAAAATGACCCATATGTAAAGCTTTGAAATAAAAGTAAAATTGAGAATAGAAATTGGGAATGTGTCAAAGTCACAGATCCGATTGAATACAATTATCAGCCAAATTTTATTGATTTTGTAACATTTGTTTTAAATATGACAAACTTTTTACCCAAAATTACCAGCACCGTATCAGGACCCACCAGCACAATGGCAGGACCCACCAGCACAGTATCAGGACATGAATAAACTGAGAAAATGAAAAATTTTACTAAATTGCACTGGTTTTTCACAAAATAATTCTGTCGTTGGGATTTGGGTATAAAAAGCGGACTCCATGATCATTTTTTTTTAAATTTATTATTTCTAGATTTTATGAAAATGAGCACTTTTGTGTTACGCTTACTGAAACAGTTTAGAGGGTCAACTTTGTAATGGTTTGCATATGAACCCACAAGAAACAAAATTGAAAAATCTCAACTGTTTCCTCCCAATTTTTATGAGAGAAAATGTCTAAAATCATCATTTTCGTCTTTGTTTACATTTTTGTATTGATCACCAGCACCCGTAAGGACCGAATCACTACCACAGAACGTTTTTTCGATGTCCAACCTTACCCACCGTGTACTCATTGGTAATATTATTTCATTTACTGCCTTAAACAATTATCAAGATAACATATTTCTATCCGATTTTGAAAAAGCGTTTGATACGCTAGATTGAAAGTATTCAAAAAGCATTGATTGGTTTTAATTTTGATACCAAGTTCGCGAAATTGATTTTATCATTACAGTCAAATGTGTATATGTAGTTAATAATGGATTTAGTTCTAATTCTTTCAAAATTGAGTTTAATTTGAACGTGGAACTGCTTAAATAAGTATTTGTGAGACCAATCCGACACCTTGCATAACAATTTGGGACACTGAAACAGTTGGCTAATGATACCAAATCATACCACTTGTTTTCTGACATACGTGTTTTCTGTCCACTTTTTACTGAAATCTTTTAACGATTTTAAGAAGTGTTCCTGGTTAAAAGGATTTTTTTCTAAAACCGAAGGAATATAGATTGGAAGAATTACATTTAACAAAGATTGTTCCCTTCCCATTAAATGAACTGATAGCTTTAACACCTCATTGATAATCTCAACTCGATTGCTTTTCTCACTTTTGCCGTACCGGCTCAAACGAGAAAATCAATCTTTTAAAGATGACCAACGATAATCTACCATTATCATTAAAAAACAACATATTGAGCAAGTGAAGCAATTAAAAAAACTGATTATACTATATGTCCTACCGAAACACTGAAACAAAGATATTACAGTCATCTCAACTCGATTGCTTTGCTCACTTTCGACGTACCGGCTAAAGCGAGAAAATCAATCTCTTAAAGATGACCAATGATAAACTATAATTATCATCCAAAAACATATATTGAACAAGGGAGGCAATTAAAAAAAAACTATATAATATGTCTTACCAGTCATTGTCCCAAAATTAAACGCACAGAATGTAAGAGAAAAACACAAGTATCTATCATACAACATGTCAACAGGTCAGTTTGTGTTAAAGTTACATAAAACACAAGCATCTATCATACAGCATGTCAACAGATTAGATTGTACCGATTTAAACTGATATAAGTATAATGTCTCCAATTTCATCTGCCCTTTTGTCATAAATAAGAAAACATATTGCAATCCTTATGTTCGGCTCTTATCAGGTATATCATATATCTTATACCGAAATGTCATCCACGTTTAAGCTAATGTTATACTTGTTTTATACTTTTTCTGTTTTATATTGAAATATAGTCTAAATTTAGTCAACAAAATGATGCATAATTCAGTGCATTGATGAACATGTCATATACATTGCTTTTAAATTGATCAATTGGATTTTCATCTGACGTACAGGTAGATATCGAACATAGATAATGAAAAGTAAAATCACAAAAATACTGCACTCCACTCAAACGGATGGATAACAACTGTCATATTCTTGACTTGGTAAATGCATTTTATTATGTAGAGGATGGGCGGTTAAAAATTTGTTGTATAGCTATATAAACCTCTCACTTGTATGACGCTGACCTTAAAATAATTAGTAAGCAACTGGCATCAAAGGACTAATATGAGTTTTTTTCTAACATTCAGCTGCCTTGTTTTGTCAATCATCCCATCAAAAAATCATTCCAATGATAATCTAAATCGATTATTTGATAGATTTGTGATTTAATGTCACTATCAACACTATTGTGCCATTTCGTGGTGGTCAAATATAATTGGTGGAGTGCCAAGAGTGAACCACCGAGAAGAAAAACTGACTATAATTTGTTAATCTTGTATTACTTCTGTTTATCTAACTTATTTTATTTTTATTGTAAGGGTAATCTTTAAAAAAGAATAAGCATTTTACAAATAAACAGTGAATGATTTTTTGAAAAAGAATATGTTTTCTAATTACAGGTAGATATTAGGTGAATTTTTAATTAACCTTGATTATTATAAAAACATCTTAATTTATCAAAACATCTATTGTTATTTGCATGTGAGATTAAAATGAAGTGCCATTTATCGGAATAGAAGGAAGACACCTAATGATTGTATACATTGAAGGCAACAAGAAATTACCAATAGTCAATTCTCCTTTATTCATCAAGATACAAATCATTATAAAAAACAACCACTTATTTAATATTAGTATTGTTGTATTTGATTATACATCTTTATGCATTTCACTTTTTACTTTTAACATGTTTATGTAGACGAAACGCGCGTCTGGCGTACTAAATTATAATCCTGGTACCTTTGATAACTATTTAAACCATAGTGTGCTGACACCCGGAAAAATATCTTTATAGCTACAATACTAGTTTTAATGCCTATTAGAAATTTAAACTTGTGGATGAAATCATGTTAATTTTCTGTTTTATTGTAATATACAGCAACAAAAAATGCTAAAACTTGAACGCTAGACTTTTTAAGTTCATGACGCATACTTCTTTAGTCCTGCAAACTTTTGTATGTGCCTGTCCAAAGCAGAATACCGTTTTTCAGTCAAGGCAGTGATTATACAGTTATTTGCTGTCTGGTCAGAAATGTCTTTTGTTTGCTCATTGATGTAGTATACATATGCCAGTTGGGTTTTATCCTCTATTTGTTTTACAGTTGATCATATGTGTGTCAAGCCATTTTATAGCTCACAATACGGAGAAGGGTCTGAAAGTGGAAAGTCGTGCGGTAACATAGCATTGCTTTTAAATTAGTCTTTGTGGATATGTGGATACTTCTAACATTGGTTATCTTACCACATCTCATAATTTTCATGTATATTTACACCTGTTAAGACTGAAAATGTTAAAAACATATTTCACACCCGTGATATACGTTCGATATATGCACACGTAAAATATTTACATTTAATGCGTATCGTTTGACATGACAGGAATACAATACAAATAAATGCAAGAACATTCAGTACAGAAAAATACACAAATAAACAATACAATAGTACATTTCGTCATGCTAACTACAGAATAAAAACGAACACGTAAAACAACCGTGGACAGCACAAAAAACAGCACGACAGAACCACAAGCTGTCCGTCACACGACAAGATCAACGCCACAAAAGTGACGTCACAGATATATTTCTAAAAGTTGATATACATTTGTAATTCAAGATAAGGTTTGTAATTATGTTATTGATGAACTTTATAACAATTACAAGAATATTGATATCTAATTGTGTAAGTAATTAGTTAATTACATTGTTATTGTATTCTTTAGCTTTGTCGGTATTTCTTTTAGATCAAACACTAAAAACAAATGAAAACAAATCGTATACATATAGTTGCTTAACACTAGAATATTATAAATGAACTGGGTGATAAATTACTTTAACATACGAATAGAAAATTAAAAAAAATAGAATTACATCTATAAACGATAAGACATTTAACAATATCTGATCAGAAATACAAGTTCAACATCATAACTAAATAATAACATGAATGTTGGCTAAACAAATACCGTGACACGTTTTATAACAAACCTCTTATATTAAAACCTTTACTTAATCTTTCTAAGATATACAACTTTGGTTTTGAAGATTGGTTGCACCTGAAAAACTGATGTTTAACGGGATATAGAAATATCCTTTAACTTTACTTTTCGCTATATAGATGATGTTCTCTCACTAAATAATTTAAAATTTGGTGACTATGTTGAACGCATCTATACCATCGAACTAGAGTTAAATGATACAACAGATACAGTTAAATCGACCTTATATCTTGCCTTAAATCTAGAAATTGACAACGAGGGTCGGTTGAAAACAAAACTTTACGACAAAAGAAATGATTTCAGCTTCCCAATTGTGAATTTTCCATTTCTTAGTAGCAACATTACAATAGCATACGGAGTTTATATTTCCCAATTGATACGATATTCCCGTTCTTGTATTTCCTATCATGATTTCTTTGATAGAGGGTGGCTGCTCACAAGGATGCTATCAAACCAAGAATTCCAAATGGTGAAGTTGAAATCATCCCTTCGTACATTTTACGGACGCCATCACGAATTGGTTGACCGTGTTTGAATAACCGTTTCACAGATTATATCGGATATGTTCTTTACGTCGTAACTCCATCCCCTTCCCTTTTCATGAATGTGACATACCGAATAAGACTAGTTACCGGGTTTGTAATAATATGAGCAACACGGCGGGTGCCACATGTGGAGCAGGATCTGCTTACCCTTCCGGAGCACCTGATATCACACCCTGTGTTTGGTTGGGTTCTTTCATGTTGCTAAGTATTTAGTTTTCTATGTTTTGTCATGTGTACTATTATTTGTCTGTTTGTCTTTTTCATTTTTAGCCATGAAGTGGTCAGTTTGTAAGAGTTTGACTGTCCCTCTAGTATTTTTCTCCCCTCTTTCACATATTTGTTTTGGTTCTTTTTATACATAAATCAGGCCGTTATTTTTTTGTTTCAATTGGTTGACATTTGTCATTCTGTGGCCTTTTATAGCTGACTAATGCGGTATGGGTTTACTTATTGTTGAAAGCCGTATGGTGACATATAGTTGTTAATTTCTGTGTCATTTTTTGTCTCTTATAGAGAGTTGTTTCATTGGCAATCATATCACTTCTTCTTACGTTTATATATACATACAAAATCAAAAGGTCTTTCAAGTCTCCAATTTTAGGAGTAAAAGTTAAATCACAAAAATACTTAACTCCGAGTCCCATCAAACGAATGGCCACAACTGTCATAATTCTGACTTGGTACAGTTCTTTTTAAGACAAAACTGGGGGGTGAACTTTGGTTTTCTTTTTTTGGGCTTGCCAAACCTCCGAGCTTTATGGCAATTTAGATATATCACTAAAATGAAACCACCGATTTCATTAAACAGCACTGTATGTTGGAATCTCTTCCATTCATTCGTATGATACATATTTGATACGAGGTGAATTAATCCAGTTAGTATATAAATTTGCGACGCACTATACAGAATGTTAGTTCACAAAATAATTCAAATGTGGTATTATAAAGAAGATAGGGTATGAATTCGTGAAACTACCCATAAAAGACGAAAGGACAAAGAAGTGATCGGCCAATAGCAGGTCATCGTATCCAATCAAAATTAAGCTGAAGCATACAATTAATCTATAAAAGGTCCCAGGATGACACAATGTTATGTAAAAACAGCTGTCGACGAACAGCTTTTGAGGTTGAAGCGATTTCCTTCTCAGTCTATTTTTCAGAATTGAAATTCGATAAACTACTGTTGTTTAAATCTGGGACAGGCTCATAAACAACGCACCATCATTTCACTATTTTGTGAACGTTTAAACAGACGGGTTTACTTTTAAAACACATGTCAGTTATTCTGAAGTAGATTATAGATAGCAAAATTAGCTAATGTATGGCTATTATAATATATGAATTCCATGGCTGCATGTTTCAATGATAAAGTGAAATCAGGTTCTTAACTTTTAAGAAGTAGTATACCCTCTTCATCCGTTAGACAAAATCAAAAAGCTGATAAGGATAGATCTCTTTATCATTTTCTAGTTTTCTAATCTAGCATGCTCAAAATGACGCCAAGAGGTGGTCACAAGTCGAAAACGCTGCTAGAATTAGAGTAGCAAAACTATTCATTTCGCTCAAGAAAATCAAATGTAAACTTTCAATAGAGTTTGGTGCTTGTAGTACCAACTAAAAACATTTAGCTACCAATATAATTTTACATTTTACATAGTACACGTGGCCGTCTTGAAAATTCCAAATTTAGGTGTATAACTTCACGTTTTGGTTAACATGATATTTAGGTTCCATCAAGATTGGTCTATTCATCAATATCGATGGAAGCTTACAATGTTATGGGCTATAAAACTAAAAAAAAACAGGTGTTAATTTGGACTTCCTTTTTGACCTTTATACGTCATTGTAGGTCTGTTGTCGGAATGTGAAAAAAGTTTGATGCATAAGCATGAATGGGTCTCATAATATATTATAACAAACTTGAAATTTCTACATTTGCTTGATTTTGCAGGAATCTAACAAACGTCAATCACAATATATGGCACCCTCTTATGTCCCGTTGGGGTTCCTTAAATAATACAATTCTTTTTAGAATAGAATATGATAAATGCGTGTCCAGTATCTTATCCAATTCAATGTCAGACATAAAGTTTCCATGAATAATCCAGTGTATTTCATGTATCAGAATTGCATACTGTGTATTAATTTATTTGTATAACATATTGTTTCAAGTAAAGTTTTGATCCTTTACTGCGAGAAAAAACGGTTAAACAAGATCTGGTTCAAGAAAGTGGAATAAAAATGAACTCTTTGTCCTACTGAACTTACCCTTATAAACTCTTATTTGAAGTGTCGAAAAACAAGAAGCAGTTGTCCAGTAAAAGAACTAGTGAAATGTATGCCCTAAACAATTACAGTTCATTCAACATATTGGAAAGGTATTAACAAACACTAGATAGTTATGCGAAAGACCGAAAAATGATCATTCAATTCAACGTAATAAATGTATCAAGTACAACTTGAGTTAAGTTTGAAATATTTGCTGCATTAACAGACAAGTATATGGACGAACGAACGGACGAACGAACGGACGAACGAACGGACAATGTGAATAAAATAAAACTTAATTAGAAATACGATATTCAGCACTAAACATTGTTCAAGAAAGACAATGATGATGCAGTGCTATTTTTTTTTTTTTTATATAAAATGTTGCATTCATCGAAATGCGAAACCAAGATGAAGTATTTTAATATCAATACACATCGTTATGTAAGTTAGGATTATCTTATATCTCGTTTGTTTTAATTAAACTTAAAATGTATTAAAATTTTATTAAATTATCTAATAATCAGTTAAACATAAAACAGCTTCATAGATACAACTACATATTTCTTTCTTTATATCGAGCAATCAAATAACAGAATCTGAATCAAAAGCTGAGAACAAAGTACTTACAACATACATCTTTATTAATAATATCAAATCATGTTGAAATAGTACTTATATGTGTTTATTGATAGTTCTGACGTGCTATAAATATGTGCTATATGATAGACTACTGACGCGAGGCGGAAGATCCGTGTATTTACCTCGAACAGACGACACAGGTAAGCTCTCTACCACCAACATAAGGGGGGCACTTCAAACTTCCACACACACCTTCAACCAAATACACATTTCCCTGGTCGTTATCAGCCTTATTACCGTCAACGGCATCTAAATGCTCATCCACGCAAATATATTCCGAAGGTTGACGATTACCCGCGATGGCCTGGGACATCAAATACCCAGTATACTCTTTGGTCCATCCAGTAGGACATGTGACTTTTCCAGGCACCATTAAGGAAGTTGATTTTTCTGTTATAAGACATACTGAGCATGGCATTTCTTTATCATGGAACGAGGTGGAATAGACTGAGTTGTCTTTTATCTGATATTCAACACCAAATATACGTCCTATCCAAGATGCTTTACTATCCGAATAACTACGCCATTCGGGGTCTTTCGGAAGGCACAAGAAATTAGCTCCACCTCCTTTTTCGTATTTAGCATTTCCTGCTGCATATCCTAATAAAAATAGATATCGGGGAAATTAAACAAAACATTAAAACAGTACGAGTTAAAAGAAGTGATCTGGTTTTTTTATGTATATCATATTAGACCTTTCTTACATTTTAACGATAGGTACGTACGCTTGACGAATCATACGTAAAACACGGTATAGGGATCCTTTATTTTGACATATTTACATAATCGTCGTGGAACTTCTATGTAGTTTTACCCTTATGTTAGTCTATTACGGATCGTAACCCTGTATGACTTTTGGACGTACGATAGGTAAAAATATAGAACCACTAGATGGAAGGAGATATCTAAAAATTTCCTAAATATAGGCTTGTCAATTGAAAAAAAATATTCCAAAACTAATACAAAAAGATAAAACTCCTTTGCATAATTTAACCAAAATAGTTTTATAACGTTATGAATAAGAATTAAACCGCATTGTTAGATAAACGAAGACAGAAATGAGAATCAAGTTACAATGTTAGATGAACAAAGTCAGGTTAAGAATCAAGCAATAATTATAGATGAATAATATGAATAAAAATCAAATGGTAATGTTAGATGAACAAAGACTCATGTCGGGTGTGATATCACATGAGCAATAAAGATAAATATACCAACCTTCATACACAAGACCGGCAGTTGATGGGCATGATGTTTTACCCCATCTGGTGTATGTATTTCCTGATCCAGATTTACCTAGAAATAAACATCGTTCATTATAAAAAGCAAATCAAACATATTCAACTGATATACTATGTTCAATAAAAAAAGGGCAAAATAATATCATATAAAATGTTGAAATCGGTTTTACTTGATTGGTTGGGTTCGTGTTGCTAAGTCTTTTATATGTTCTGATTTGTGTACAGTTGTTTGTATTTTTGCCCTTTTTGCCATTATGTTGTCAATGTATTTTCAATTTACGAGTTAGAATGTCCTTTGGGTATCTTTTGCTTCTATTTTTTCAAGCATGTTCATTATTCAAATTATATGCTTGATGTTTTTAAATACTAGTATAGCGCATTGTCGATTATCAAACATATCATTTTAAGGCTTCTTCAAAAGTTAAACGATGAACAAGCCATATGTATGTCCCCCAAACGCTGTTTATGCATTATAAATATGTGTAAATCATACCTTGTCCGCCTTCCCCCCGACGATGCCTTATAATTATGTATAAATCATACCTTGTCCGCCTCCCCCCCGACGATTTTTATACATTATAAACATGTGTAAATCATACCTTGTCCGCCTTCCCCCCGACGATGTTTATGCCTTATAATTATGTGTAAATCATACCTTGTCCGCCTCCCCCCCCCCCCCCCCCCCGACGATGTTTATACATTATAATTATGTGTAAATCATATCTTGTCCTTCTTCCCCCCGACGATGTTTATGTCTTATAATTTTGTATAAATCATACCTTGTCCGCCTTCCCCCCGACGATGTTTATACATTATAAACATGTGTAAATCATACCTTGTCCGACTTCCCCCCGACGATGTTTATGTCTTATAATTATGTGTAAATCATACCTTGTCCGCCTTCCCCCCGACGATGTTTATGCCTTATAATTTTGTGTAAATCATACCTTGTCCGCCTTCCCCCCGACGATGCCTTATAATTATGTGTAAATCATACCTTGTCCGCCTTCAACTTTCTCATATAATTCATCGAGAGCAGTTTGAATCTGTTTAAACCTGTGATCAATGTTATTATTCTGTCTCTCTTGTTGTTTCTTGAATTCGTCTAAGACTCCGAGTTGATATTTAATGTTATTAATCTGGTCCTTTATATCTCCCCCTGAACTGGTACCCCCTGTTGGTGTATTGTTTTCTATCATCTCATAAACCTCACTCAATGCATCTTGGATTGCTTTGATAAGCGCGGCGTTCTGTGTATCTTTCTTTAGCTGTTTATCAAGATAGTCTGGCGCCCACGTGGGTTCTCTACCTTTGTTGACAAGGTTTCTAAGATAGTCTGTCCACCAGTCACACTGACACGACCCAATGCATAGGAACAGTAGAACAAGGAACGTGACTTTTGCCATTCTGTCAAGATTTATTTTTTATACCTATAAGGATAAATGAAATTATTTGAATTTTTAGATACTGATCGGTAGTGCAAAAAAACATTTGTTAATTACAAAAGCTGTTGGACTAATTAAGTCTTAACATTTCTTTGATTCTATCTAATTATATAAAATTAAGGTTAACCAGAAGTCTATTACAATACTAATAGTAATGGACTAACTGAATGTAAGATTTTTAAATGTACACACAATTGTATATGAATACAAATATATACAATATACACTGTCCAACCTTTATTATGGTGTCCTACATCATTCCTAATAATCAATCAATTTGCTTTTATCAACCTTCAAAACAGTTTGCCACCACCTATGGTTTCGAATCCATATATACCAAGATAATTGCATCCTTTTTCATTCTTACTCCTTCTATAAACTATAGGAAAGATAACTCTCACTGTACTTTGTATATGTTTTCAAATTAAACTTTTTATAACATTACAATACAACAATTATGAAATATTTACATGTCCAACCACTTACCTTTTTATGTTAATGCAGCCGTAATCTTACAACCTTATAAAACACTACTAGGATGCATTCATTACTTATACTTAGTGTATCAACCTCAACTATTCTGTTTTATTTACGATCATCCTGTTGACATACCGGTGCACTCAGCAGAACAATGTTATCAATTACTATACAGGCAATTTTATATAGACCAGTTTCCGATCGATCATGTTTAAAAGATAACTAACTGTAAATAAAGCCTTACATTGTTACACTATAGTACATTAAACAAATATAATGAACATTTAGGACCTTTGTGTTTATACTACTTCTTCGAAATGATTAATAAAGGCAACAGTAGTATACTGCTTTTCGAAATTCATAAATCGATTATGAAAAAAAAACATTTCCGGACTACAAACTGAAACTGAGGGAAACACATCAAATATAAGAGAAGAACTACGACACAACAGAACCACAACATTAAAATGTAACACACACAAAAACTAACTGTAATATAACAATGGCCATTTTCCTGACTTGGTACAGGACATTTTAAGAAAATACACTATTGTCTTCTATCCAGTTTTACTAAAATTTTTGAGAACACAAAGGAGCAGTGAAACAAAGTTTTAAAAAACCCACATAAATGATGAGTAACAGAGAAAAATGACTAGAAGTATGATGGATTCAGAAGAGTGTAGTGTAGAGCCAGACATGACTCCCCTTCAAGAACATAAAATTGTTTTTCAATTTAACACTTATATGTAGAAGAAACGCGCGTCTGGTGCACTTTATTATATTCCTATTTACACCACTGGGTCGACTCCACTACTGGTAGACCTTTCGTCCCCGAGGGTATCATCAGCCCAGTAGTCAGCACTTCGGTGTTGTCATGAATATCAACTATATCATCATTTTTATCAATTTCCTTTTACAAAACTTTGAATTTTTCGAAAAACTAAGGATTGTCTTATACCAGGAATAGATTACCTACGCTGTATTTAGCACAACTTTTTGGAATTTTGAGTCATCAATGTTTTTCAACTTGTACTTGATTGGTTTTATAACCATTTTGTTTTGAGCGTCACAGCTGAGTCTTATGTAATCCTGATACCTTTGATAAATATTTTCAAAAATTAATCTGCTCTACCAGGATCAATCCATCATTTTCTTTTCTGCATAAGAAAATGCCTGTACCAAGTCAGGAATATGACAGTTGTTGTCCATTCGTTTGATGTGTTTTATCCTTTGATTCTGCAAATTGATTAGGGACTTTCCGTTTTGAATTTTCCTCGGAGATCAGCATTTTTGTGATTTTACATTCTACAAGAGAGAAAATGTTCTGCTACCTAATCCTAATGTTTTTAAGATTGATTAAAAACAAAACTATTTTTTTTAGTAATTAGCAATATAAGAACTCTAAACAAGATTCAGAAATCTCAACTATTGTTCAATTCAGCTGAACATTGTCATTACCTTATTCAACTGAAACCTTTTAAAAAAAGTTAAAGACTGACTTAGAATTGTATTTTGTGTTGTTAAGTGTATCCATATAAAATAAGAAAATGTGGTAAGATTGCCAGTTGTTGTAGTTCAAATTCAAATCAAACCGCTTATTTATAATATTTGAAAATTAAAACCACAATTTATATTGGAAAACTAGATGTATAATTCTACGTCAACTATAATAACGTCTATATACCTTGTTCATGAGGTTCTTTGTAAAGAAAATCATCATTGATACCAGGATTAAAATTTTGTATCTGCGAAAGACGGTCGTTTCGTCTACAAAAGACTCACTGGAGACGCTCGAATAAAAAATGTTAAAAGGCCAAATAAAGTACGAATTTGGAGAGTATTGAGAACCAATTATTCCTAAGAGTTTTGTCAAAAAAAGCTACGGTAATTTATTCCTGAGAAAGAAAGGCCTTGAAAGAGTAGGCAATGGAATTAGATGACAAAACATCTATTGACGGACAAATAAAAAAGGTAGCGTTCTACATGTGTATGACGAAACAAAAAATCAGTTTGAAAAGGTAAGACCAATACTTTGCACAAATGCTAAAACAAATAACAAAATATGCTAATACAAAAAAAAACTCGAATATTTTAACAATAATTGAAACTACGCACCCCGATACAACCGATACCTTGAAATTCGACACTAAAACAATCTGTTAAATTATGGAACTCAAGGTAAAACCAGGTTTGATCTGCCTTTAAGAAAATGCATGTACTAATTCAGAATTATGACAATTATTATCCATTCGTTCATCCGTCCCGCTTCAGATTAAAGTTTTTGGTCGAGGTAGTTTTTGATGAAGTTGAAGTACAATCAACTTGAAACTTGGTACACATGTTCCTTATGATATGATCTTTCTAATTTTAATGCCCAATTAGAGATTATCCCATATTTTACTTTATGTGTATTTTTAGTTGATAACAAAAGTATCCATAATCATACATAAAATATTGTTTACGTTTTAAACAATTTAGATGTTCTTTTATGAAAGTTTTGTGGTGGACCAAAAACCTCACAATGACATTCAAGAAGAAGTAGGATATGAAAAACGTCTACAATCTTCGACTAGAGGGCTTCATATGTAAATTTCATAGTAGATATAAGCAACATCATGATAATTACAGTGCAAATATAAACCGTTAAAATTAATTAGGTGTTGAAATAAAAGAAAGACAGAAAACAAACTTTGTAACTTTTGCATTTTTTTTTAATGTGCTTGGCAAGCTTACTATGGCGATTTTGTCTGGTTTGTTATTACAAAAATCTATCTTCTTTCCGTTTCCAAATACTCATTGTCGAATCCTTCGTTGAAACCAGCAATATATGTCAACAATGCATAAGAAAAAAGCATTCCGGAGATTTCATTGGTGAATATAATCTCAACATGCATTGCATTATAAAGTAGAATCTGCGGGATTTTACGTCTTTATGATATTATCTGGCCGTTTTTTTTTAAACGATGAAATGTTTTCGATTTCTAGTTATCAATTTCTTTGCAAACCTAAAAATGATTATCTGTACTTACAATTTCCACGTTAAATATTCTTTCCACCAACGCTGAAAAGGTATAATAACTTAGTATGCTTGCTTTTCTTTTTTATATATATTTCAAGTCAGTGATATGTAAATTATGCTGACTTTTTGATTCGCAGTTTAGATTTACCCTTTCACCCTTTTCATGCTAATGTTTTCATGTGATACAACCTAAACCGCAGATTTAATTTAAAGAAATGATTTCAATATTTCTTTTTGATTTCGATTTACCTGTGTTATATTTTTAGCAGTTTTCTTATTGTCGCTATGGAAGTAATGATTATATTCACGGCCGACACTCGGCTAACCGAGAGATTGGTCGGTTAATCTATATTGAGTATGCGGCTATATGGGTGGTTGGTCTGTTAATCGGGTTGGATAAAGTCTGTTAATCAGGTGTTATCGAGAAAATCATTGCAAGATCAGTATGTTTCATTGTATAAGTTTTTAAATCTATTTGTATCATAAAAACTATTCATGTCTGACAAAACTATTCAGTGCACTGAATCCAGCGGTGTAATTATTTTTTTTTTCTAGTGTCGATAAACGATCTACAAAATGATAAGGCGGATTACTCACCAATAAATTTATACACAATTTATACACACAAAATGTACACAAAATGACCAGTTTGTTGAATTTACTTGCATGCAATATTTTAAACATCGAAAAAAGACAGGCATTATGTTTGTTAACCATATTAATATCATTATGTGAAAAATCTACACGAAAATCTGTATTTTGGTGACATTAATCAATTTTCATTAAAAACCTGGTCAGTTAATGGGTCGGATGTATAAAACCCGGTCTGTTAATTGGTCTTTTAAGAGTTATGAATGGCGATAAAAGTATAATTTGATTGCTATATATGGGGTGTTATCGGCACAAATGGGTAGGCTCAAGATGAGTGGCTAAAATATACGGAAACAACACACGAACAATGAAACATAAATTAAGACAATGGGAATTGAAAATTGGTTTCCAAAAGTGTCATATTAAAAGTAATATTAATTGCATCCAAGAATGGTCGCATATATCATGTGAATTCTGTTTCATTGTAATGAATGACACCAATCATTTTGTCATCTACACTGGTAACCAGGGAATTCAACGTCACTGTAATAAATATCATATTGTAGTGATACAAATCAGTATACTGACTCTCAGTCTGGTTTGTTCTGAGGGTTAGTTGTTATAATTATAATATGAGGAAGGCGCTACCTTAAATGCCAGCTTTATACATGTACATATTTATGATATACCTATACGGCAGCAACCATTTGATTTTCTGGGGGAGGGGGCTATGGTTTTTTTTCTGTACAAACTTTTTTTTTAGCAACAAGTCGAAAACAATTTTTTTCTTTCAATTTTAGCATTACATATAGTGGCAGCTGAGGGTGAAACAAACAATTTTTTTTTCTCAGAATCAAAAACAAATTATTTTTTTCTCCAAAAAATGGAAACAAACTTCTTTTTTTTTTTAAACCATAGCCCCCCCCCCCCCCCCAGGAAATCAAATGGTTGCTGCCTAAGCTGTATTGCTAACTATTAAATAAATACTAAGACAATGTCCTATATATATTGATTGGTTGTTGTTTAACGTCCAGTGGCAAATATTTCATGCATGTTCAGAACGAATATGTCCTAGGCTACATTAACATATTGTTTATGTCTAAAATAAAATTATAACTTCAGATGGAAAATGTTTAGGGAACGATCATTGAACTTGAAAAGGCAGGAGGGGTTATGGTATTTTTCTTAAAAAAATATACTGATTCCCAAATTGATGAATAAAAAATCTGT
Organism: Mytilus galloprovincialis; assembly: GCF_965363235.1. Lineage (NCBI taxonomy): Eukaryota > Metazoa > Mollusca > Bivalvia > Mytilida > Mytilidae > Mytilus > Mytilus galloprovincialis. The sequence goes on along the minus strand of NC_134850.1, from coordinate 67,085,171 downwards.
TCAAGCAGAGGACAAAAAAAATATTTTGAATCCAGACCTTCACCAAAAATGATTTTATCTTTCAGAATTATATGCAAAATAAATTTAACTTTTATATATCTAAAAACATTTAAATCTTCTCAAACCGCACAGATAAGTCTGTACACAGTAGTTTTTTAGGTGATAATGGCCATATTTGCCAATTTGTTATGATAAACTTTAATACTAGTGTTAAATTTTGACTAAATAATTTTAATTGATAATGCTGAAAGGCTTCGGTGAAAAAAATCCGACTCGAATAAAAAAACATTTGTATTCCTGATCATCTTCAGTTTGTGAGTCTCATGTATTCAGAGTCAGTTTTATGTCATTTCTTGCATATATTTGTTTTTGTTACTTGTACATGACGTAGGTTACTTTTCAAGTTTTTATATGACAGCAGGATAAAATTGAGAATGGAAATGGGAAATACAAGCATGTCAAAAATTTGCTTTCGAGTAATGCTTAATCATGTCATAGTTGTTTTTGAGAAGACACATTTGGTTTCCACAGAATAACTTGAGTATAAGTGAATGGATCTCTATGAAATTTTACTAGAAGGATCAATACATAAAAGGAAGATTAGAATTGATTTTTTGGTTATGGAACAACATTTTTGGGTTGGTTTTTTATTAAAATTTTGGGTTTTTCTTCACAAAATAGGGTGTTTTAAATATTTTATCTGTAATTTGGTTCATTTTTCCTATGATGTGTACTTCTTGATAATGTCGACGTGAGTATCATGATAAAGAAAATATATTTGGTAACTAAGTATTTATATATTCACAATTGATATGCGCCAGTGCGCTGCAAAAGGATCTTCTTTCCCTTTAATTACCAAAATTGCACATGTTTTTTTCTCTCACAGAAACACATGAATTATTTGGTAAATAAAACACTTGTCATTGTTTGAAACTTTCAGTAATAAAAATTTAGTTTAGCCTGTTTGAATGTTTCACTTATTGTGTGAAAATTTCAACAGAAAATGTACAAAACACTTGGTAAAATTGCATTATCTGCAGAATTATTGATAACTTTCCTCACTATATATTCACAAGGACATATACCTAACATATTGTCCATGCTACATTGTATTCTGATCTGAGTTTTCATTCATACATACATGTATTATACTGGCATGAATTGTGCTGTTCCAATTTGTCTTCTTTTTCTGTTTCTTGAGAAGTATTTGTTTAACCTGTTCAGTCACTATAAAGTGTTACAATTCTTATTTAGACGCAACACATAAATAGTGACCAAAAAGGTACCGCTTTCACATGAGAGAAGCTAGAAAAAAATTTAAATGTACACATTTTCAATATTTTTGTAGGACTTACTATCATATGAAATTAAGGAGTTAAAGACTTCTGCTGAATAGAAATGTTTGAGTTCACCTGATACCTGTTTTCAAATTAGAAATTGAATATGTTTGATTTCAACTGACATAAAAAATTTGGTGTTTTTTAATATGCTAAATATATACATCTGTGGTTGTATCAGGCTGTGCATGGCAAAGCATTTTATTGCCTTTAGGGTTGTACTTTTTTTTTTTTTGGTCATGAAAATAAATTTGTAGTTCTGTTGTGAAGTTGATAACATGAGAATACCCAAATTGTACCTACAATGTATATTGTATGTACCAGGCAAAAGTTTATTCTGTGCTTATTTTGTAGACTATCCTTGTTTACAATATAGTTACAACCATTTAATTTTGATTCCATGTAGAGTCATAGAAAAATGGGTTTGAAATTACCTCTAAACAATCCATGATACTGTAATGAGGTCAGTACCCAAATTCCATACATCATTACATGTATGGTTAATTTCAAATCCTTAAAGCTGGAATATAAACAAATGTTATGTTTTATTTCTTCAAATATTTTAAACAATTTGACATTATTCCATGCTTCAACTATTATTTTTTGAAGAAAAGGATGCTGGTAACAAATTTAATTTGCTCATTTTAAAAAGATGATAATTATATAACTTTACATGGTCATGGTGAAAGAAAACTTGTAAGATTTCTGCAGGTTTTTTTTTTGCTGAATAGCAATTTGGTAACTGAGTGCAATTTTGGTACTGTGATGTTATATACATGTACATGTAACCATAAGTGTGTATTGCTAAAATAATGAGTAGGTTGAAATGTGAACCTGACAGTAATATTATATAGTGATAAAGTACTTGGTAGAGTGAAAATGTTTTGATCAGGTTTGAACTGATGCATAAAATATATACAGGGGACTGCTGCAGCTTGAATTTTAAAGGATGTAGCCCACATACTTCCAAGTAACATACCCTGTATATACTTACATGTATCAAAGTCATGGTATTCTCATGGGTTATCATAATCTGCCCATAAAATATAATTTTGGACAATATGGGAGCATCAATGTATACAGTACTAAATGTACTACTCAGACTCAAGTCTCCTTTTATGATTAACCTTAGAGAGAGAGAAAACAAAACAGTTTCCTTCTCCTGGGACTTATACATGTATCTGATATGTGACATAATCAATAAAAAGATGTGTTGAGAGTTTGCCAAAGCAAGGACGTATAACTAATATACGTCCTTGGCCAAAGGTAGTACAGAATTAAAAGATTGTGAATTATTTGAATTTTTTGTTTTGTTTTAAACTTTTGTTATTAAAGTTGTTATTTAGTCTGTGGGCTACCATAGGCGGATCCGGGGGGGGGGGGCTTTTTCGTGGGGAAAATTTTGTTGATTATATAGGGAATCACCGAAGCATGACTGGAGCGCCCCGTCAGCGTGCCCCCCCTTATGAGGGGGGGATAGGACCTTTATCGGGACTCCGGGATCGGGTGTTTTTAAGCTCGGGATTTCGGGATTGACCCTTTCGGGATCCGGGAATCCTTTTTTTCGGATTTCGGGATGTCGGGATTTGCTTTATTTAAATTCGGGACCTTGGGATTTCGTTTTTTTAAGTCCGGGATTTCGGGATCAAGACCCCTCCTATCCCCCCTCCCTTATGAAAAGTTCTGGATTCGCCATTGGCTACATGAATAATTACCGTGATCACATTCAACAGTATAACCAACGTCATTATCACTGTTCCTTGATGTGTGGAATTATGTGGCAGATGAACATAAGTAGTCCTGATCAATCAGTGCACCGGAGTTTACCCCGCATGGTCATTATAAAAATAAAATCCGAAATGTATTGCTTGCAGAGGTTTTTTCTGTATTCCCATGGCTGGACGGAATGTTTACGCTAAATATGTTATCGTTAATTATGATTTTGTGACTTTTAAATGAAGTACCTGTGATTATTCAAGTAATTTGTTTTGACCTCACTGATAATGGAAAGTTGTAGGCTAGCGGGCGTCAGATGTTGTTGTCCTAACTTCGGTAATTTCCGTGGTATAATTAAATTTAAATAAGCTACACAAGTTGCCAAATTTTGTGAATTCTTGTTTTTGTAAACAACCAAAAATTCATGTCGTATTTAACATCGAAATTATTCCGATCTGTCCCGTTTTTTCAAGCTCGCGTTGAAACGTTAAATTCGGCCGCCATTAAAAAAAATAATCGTACGAGATTTAACGAGAGTGACGAAACTTTTCAGATGGGTCGTGTAGAGAGAGTTATCGTTCTTTATTCCAAAACGATGCTTCTACCATAAGTGCCAGCTAAAGCTGGCATATTACATTTGTATTTTACACTGAGTTAAATGTATATATGATGTTCATCCATTTGTATATCATTCTATTCTACTATATAAATGATAGTGCAATGCAAGTGCATAGTGGATACTCTTCTAATAGATTTTATTTGAGTAGGCATTCATATTTTCCCGCATAACGTTCAATCTCACATGCAGAGTTATCGGTCCTTGGGAGATTGCAAACGTTCTTGAGATATTCTTCCGCATGCGTTATAACAATTGTTATGTACGTGTGCATAGATATTAATGATTCATTGTGATTGTTGACTTATATATATATATATATATATATATATATATATAAAATAATAAAATATTTTCATATTATCAATTCATGTTCTAAAAAAAATATTTTATGAGTATTCATTAAAGAAATGAATTTATAACAAGTGATAAGGAATGTTATTTTGCACTAGACGATGTCCGCGTATTTATAAATTATAGATCAGTTACCAGCCAAACACGAATTTACGTAATGGAAATCTCTCTCGTAACAATACATCAGAATGCCCTCACGGTCATCGCGATGTAAAAATGACAATAGGGTGCAACAGTGTCCTTCTAGTAAGATCATTTTAATTTTGACTTTCTTTGCATTTTATTGAAGGGTGTCCATATAGCGTGATATGGCACCTAAAGAATGAAAGGAGAAAATCTTGGTTTACAATACAAATATCTGGCGTATCTAGACCATAGAAAACAAAACAATTTGTTAAAAATTACTCATAAAGTTGTTTACAATCACAAAAATTGTAAACCGTATGACCGTAACAAAATCACCTGTAAAGTAAAAAGTGCTATTATTTCATTATTATTGACAAAAGAAATATTACATAATACCAACTTGTTTGTTCTACAACCGCACTAAAAGTTCCTTTAAAAGATCCGGATCTGCTTCCCACGCTGAACTTTACACCAACAAAAAAGTTATCTTAAATTGCTAAATGTGCATAAATCCCACACAAAGCAACTAGTTTTGAATATGTTGACCGACAAATATAGCATAAAGATAACATCTAAAAGTACTTGTGATATGATTTAAAGGTAAAAACAAAAATAAATCTTTATTTTTTTTAATTATGTACAAATTTTTACCTTAAAATATATAATGCAATTTATTCTATCAATAAATAAAAACATTTAGGGGCTCAATGTGTCAATAAACAAGGCAGAAGATACCATGGTTGTTGGTACAAATCAGAATTAAAAAAATAATAATAGCTTTAAGAAAATAAATGCTAAATCAATCTTAAAATACCCAGATTTTGCAAAACACCTGTCCTACATCTATGGCAAATATGTTTTGTCCACGCAGATAAAGGCCCAAACAACATCGTGTTTTTGTGAAAATCACAATAAGTAGTGGGGGAAGTGGGCATTCTGGCGACCTTTTGCTAATGCAAACCCTATGGGAGTGAGGTTAACCTCCCAGAGTTAACCTCCCTAATAAGTGACGTCATTTTTAGGTATTCTGACATTAATTAATTGTTTTCATTGAATAACGTATGTAGATGCTTATCATTTTTCAGGTATGTGTGTGTAGTTGTGTGTGTGTGTGTTTGTATATGTATCGATTCGAAGTTTTGCTCATGTCAATTTGAGCAAGGAATAAACCACTCTGAATCTGCTTTTGTATGATTGTATCCTTTTTTTTTTTTTTTTTTTTTTTTTTTTATAGTTTCGGCTTCTTGGTACCCACACTAGTAATAATAATAACAATATTAGTATGTACAATATTTAATATCTCCGTCAATTCAGACAAACATGGGTCGGAGAGCCATCCACATGGTGCCTTTACAATATAACAAAATCACTTTAACTAATTTATACATAAAAGAAATAGGGAGTCGTCTATCACTCAACAGTATCTCTAACCTCACGAAAGGGCCAACAGTATGCTATCTTTCGTGCAGGGGTGTAAACTGTCGAGACTTGAAGTTAGTCTTTCCGGGATAGTTAACTCTCTCAAATATCGCGAGCTTGAATCCAAGAGTTGAATTTGTTTGACCAATGTAACCATTTCACATAGTATTGCTTAATTCGATATGTGACTAGTACAGTTCATATTTCATCATCTTCATCCTCCTCTCCTTCTTCTTCCTCGTCATCATCATCATCGTTATTATCTTCACTTTCATAACTATTGTTAGTCTCGTCGTCAATAACTTCATCTAGATAAATTTCAAACTGAGGTTTATATTTCCTGATAGCTAGTTTGATGGCTTTCTCGTAATCCATGTCATCGTTAACTAGCTCTGTGATCTTATTCATGACTTTACCATGTAGTTTACCATTTTGTAACTGTAGTAAATACTCAATTAAACTACTATATCTGGATATCAACTGATCCATATCCTCGGCTTTTAGCTTGCTATTAGCCTTACTCCTGGCGTGGTCTTCGTTCATGTCACCATCGATGTATTTATCAACTTTTTCTTCCCATATATCTGCATTTGCCTCTCTGGCAAGTTCAGCTAATTTTATAAAAACCATATCTTCTCCACCTTCTATATCAATTTCGTTTACATGAGGCTTCTTTGAGGGTATGTCTTCATCCCAAATTTCCCTTTTTCTTTTTAAATCATTATTTTCCGGGCACCACTTATTCATATGTCTAGCTAAATCAGGAACGCTTTCAAAGACTACACCGCAATCATCACATGAAGGCATGATTTCTTTCTCGTCTGGTAAATACGTCTGATCACTTTGAAATGATTCTTCAAACTGAAGTGGTTCTAGTTCTTTTCTACTAATATACTCTTTAGAAACACCCCCACCAACCATGTTCTTGCTTTCAAATATATTGAGTTTTAGTCTGTCGTCTTCCGGTGTATTCTGTTTCAGATCAATGAAAAGACTCCCATATGGTCGTTGTGTCCCTTCTTTGTACTTATTCATGAATTTCTTCGGATTATTAGGATACATCTGTCTAGCAAATATGGCTGGCCCAACTTGATCACGTGGGTTTTTGAATAGGACTATATACTGGCTATTGATGCTCATGGTTCTACTCTCCTTTCCCTTCGAGAACGCATTTTGAAGTATACAAGCTACACTTAGGTTCCTGTGATGGCTACCCTCCACAAAGAGTTCACACACATCCTTACTATTAGTGACGTCTCTCATTAAATCGTCTAGGATGATTAAACTTGGAAATCTAGAGTCTATGAATGAGTCATCATTCAAATTTTCAGGTAAACCTTGAACAAACAAAATGTTTTTAATGGTCTGTTGCATTTCACTAAATAATGGCTGCCATCGTTTATAACACCATATTATCCTCTCTGGTGATGGTGTAATCATACTCCGCGCTCTCTCCAATAATGTTTTCATCCAAAACGTCTTACCTGAACCAGTAGGTCCAGCCAGCGTCATAGTGAACGGATGATGTAGTATCACATTCTTTGGCGGTGGTGGTGGTGGTGGCGGCGGCGGTGGTGGTGGTGGTGGTGGCGGCGGTGGCGGCGGTGGCGGCGGTGGTGGTGGTGGTGGTGGTGGTGGTGGTGGTGGTGGTGGTGGTGGTGGTGGTGGTGGCGGTGGTGGATACGCATGACTGCTCGGTGGATATGGTTGATTTGTTTTGTGTTTTTTCCTATAATGTCTCAACATAGCATCTTTTCTCGAAAATTCCGTGCCACAATCCGGACAGGTATCTGACATCTTAGAGAGCTCTTAAAACACGTCCTCTACCGTCAAATGATAGAAACAAAGTGATTAGAATATTGACCTTCATCCTAATTATATTCTCCAATGTCCATAGGCTAAACTTTGTATCCCATCATCTAGTAAGTATCTTTTGTCATCATAAGGGGATAAGCCCAGTTTGTTGATGGATATATTATATAACTTGTGGTCATATGAACGGATCTGTGTCATGGTAGACATGTGGATTTCTTTATTGAACAGACATTGTTTATAATGTTCATGTCTTGTATCATGTTTGATCACACTCTTCTTTATGCCTTTTGCTGTCTTCTTCTCGCAGAGCTGTTTATTCTCCTCGTATATCAATGAGTACATCTTAGACTTGAGACCGACAAATTCCTGTATGGGAATACCATGTGTTTCATCCTTCATCTTTCCTAACACCTTCTTATTCAATGTGCTATGTAGTGGATGATTTGGGTCATATTCTGATGTATCGAACAAGTGATTGTCCTCCATCATATCCTGATATATATCATTAGTGCTAACGGTGTAGCATAATGAGTCTGTGTCGGTAAATAAAAGTTTTGCCTTGGGTCCATATTTGTTCTTCATATAGTTATAATGAAAGTCATACATTAGCGTCTTTGACAAATCGAGTATAGCGAAGCCAACGTAAATGGGTCTGTTCAAGTATAACCGTTGTTTCAGCATGTGAACTGCCACCAAGTTTTCGTTGAATATTTTGAAGGCATGGAAAGTTGGTTTGCTGATAAGTTTTCTTGCTTTAGACTGATCACTCAAAAGCTTTATATCTGTTCTTTTCCTTAAATTTTCCATTGTTTTTCCAAAGACTGCATTATTCATGAGTTTAAAAAAGTCCTTCTCAAACTCATTCTTTGCAAGTTTTCTTTTCTCTGTGTTAAAATCGATATATTTTTTTAGCCAGGGTCGTTGTTCAAACACGAGTACCCTATGAATCTTGGTAAGTCTCATTCCAAGAGATAAGTAGAGTTTCAAATTTCTATAATGTACCACGTATTTTTCCTTTGGATATAAATTCGGTATCAATTTTTCTGTCGACGTTCCTTTTAAATCTAAATCTTCCAATAGCTTTTTCGCATAGGGCGATAACATTTCATCTGTAACCTTCAACTTTTCGGGAGCGAGTGGATATTCGCTGTGGTCATCGTGCAGTTCCATTGGATAGTCTAGGTCAACTTCTAGTATATAACCATTTTCATTCTCATCTGCAATGTTATTTATACGAAGGTTTTCAATTTCACAATCGTCTAGCCATTTGAAGTCTTTAACAGGAAGAGCCTGAGACATGGCCCATCCGTATAAGTTGTTGGCATCTAAGTACATCACATGGCTATTTGGTTCATTTTCGTTGTAATTTGGAACATCTTTATTGTTAGCTTTAGCATGACGCTGGGATATCGTTGATATTCCCCCTCTTAAACCTTTCTCTATAAACAAATGCATATCTACGTCAGTGAGTAATTCTAAATTCACACCTGTCATTTTCAAGGCAGCTTGCCAGGCTAAACCGGGCGAGGTATAGAAATGTGCAGCATCCAGTCCATAGTAGTTGAGACAGATCTCCCTGAAATTTTCAAAAACGTCGGATAATGCAAGGACATCTGATAGAACGTATAGATCGTGGTACTGTCCGAGATTCTGTATGTTGAACAATTGCCATACCTGTTGTGCATGCGCATAGTCCAGTGTGGTTATACCTTCTCCCGATAGTGTACTATAAAAATTTTCAATCGGTGGTAGTTGAGTTTCCACAAACTTTGCCTCGGAAACAAAATATTCGTATGGGTATACTTGTTTTCGTAGAAGTAGACTTATCTGTTCTTCTCCAAAGTGGCTTGTCATATGTCTAAATTTACTCGAACCTTCTTTTGCCAGGTTTTCCACGAGCTTTTGTAATGAGGAAGACATAAACTGTAGCGAGTCTATAAAATCCATACATCCTAATGAAAAGGAAATGTACTTTTCCATATTATTAGCGATACAATTCAGCTTTTTCCCTTCAACTTTTCCAATAGCTTGCATGATTAAATGACTATCGTATCCTCTAAGGTTATGAAAAACAACTGGAATTCGACCTGTAAACTTATAATTGATATTACAGTCATTATGAGCCGCTCCTCTAAATTTTCCGGTCACGTGACAATGATCTCGTACTCTACTGTCCGCTAGTTCTTTTTTACATATGTGACAAATGGTTGCCTTCTTAAAGGATTGCCAATCACTCCCAGTCATGATCATTGGTTCGCAATGCTTGAATTTCTGTTCTATATTATCTTGTTCTTGTACCATACACTCCACAAATTTATCAGCAGCATCAGCACCCCGATAAACTACTGGTTCATTTGATGTTTCAGGTGTAAGACCTACCACTTTGTATGCAAAGCCACATGGTACATGTTTCGTAGTCTTTTTCGTTTTTTGATCACACTCGTTGCTATCTATGATTGGTTCTTGAAGACATTCAAAATCTGCATAAATAATGTATGGTACTTTAAGTTGTTTCCGAATATCTTTGTAATGTAACCACTTGTTTTCTTCTGTTGGGAGTTCAATTTTCTGTGGTCCGTGGGTTTGGCAGTATGGTAAGTGGTTGCTTAATATTCTTTCTTTGGTAAATCCGTGCAAGCAGTATGGGCAGTAAAAATGTCGTCCGTGATGTGTGTGCTGGTCACCTAACAACCGATTAAGATCTTTTATCCAGCAGAAATGTGACTTCTTGTTGTCCGATATCATGAGTAGATTAACATGTTGTGCATACTGATGTTTCGAGATGTGTATCGGGAATATCTCGCCTTTGTTGAATCCAAACACGTTAAGAGATATTGTGTTCTGCTTTTCGAACTTGGGTATGTCGGCTAATTTCACAGGAAACATGATGGTATCAAAGTTTAAGCTTGAAGTGTGTTCTTTGTATTTCCAAACTCGCTCTCCGTCACGTTTCGCTGGGTAAATTGCTGCCAAAATCGACCACATAAAACATTTGCTATCTTTGTTTTTCACATTGACTATGGCATGTTTAGATCTGAGTTTGATTGGAAGTGGAATATAACTTGAGCCTTTTAAGGGTCTGTAGCGTGCCATATGTATGGTCAAATTCATCACTTTATCCACTGTCCAATTACTTCCTTGTCGCTGATATTCAATGAAAGATGTATACATCTTTTTGATAGATTCCTTTAATCCGGCATCGATATCCTCCAATTTTAAACTGGTCTGGCATCTCCCCCGAAAATGAGGTTCTGCAGTTTCTACGTCGTCTCCTTTTCGTCGGCTCATTTTCACTTTCATTGATAAGTACCATTTTATACCACCCCTTTCTTTAATTTTAAATTTGATGATTTCTTTTACATCGTCATACTGACTCTTCAAAAATGTCATCGGATCAAATTTATTCAATCCTTTTGCTTCGAAGATATGTGTTTCTACGGTCCCATTAAGAGCTTTGAAATTACAAGGTTCCGACTCGTTTTCCTTATCTGTATTAGCTTCTGTACTACCACCTCCAATTTGTTGGAATTCGTGTCTCTTCATGTGACGTAAATAGTTGTCTTGTCTATTAAACGATATACTACATGATCTGCATTCAAGTTTCTCTTTCGAGTGAGCAGTCCTTTTATGGCGAGATAAACCTTGCTTTTGTGAAAAAGATTTTCCACATACACCACATTTTATTGGAGATTTTGCCATCTTTATTTTTTTCGATGCTGGTTCCATCTTTTTGACCTGAAAAGTGAAAGTGTGCTCAATATTGTTTAGGCATTTTTATTTTTATTTTTATTATTCTTTATAATATGATAGGGTCAACCAGTTATTATTCATATCAAAGGAGCCTATCGCCACTGGTACTCGCCCACGGGTCGGAAAAACGACTCCTCAGTCTACCGACCGTATGGGTTCCCAGTCTTGATACTGATATGAATAACGATCTGATTGATATTCAAGAATGTTTGACTAAGGCTCTCGCCAAAGTAGTCACCGCCCGTCAACATTTCCATCACTGGAAACAGAGCTGCTCTCGCAGTTAAGCAAGACTGCAAAGGTTTTGGTCGGAGAGGTCTTCCTGACTATAGCGGGGCATGCCACATGACACTTCCTCTCCATTGTTAGCTAAATGACACTGCCCTAAGTCAGTACACCTTACCAGTGCAGGAGACTACTTCAAACTTTCGAGAACTCAAAATTAAAATTCGGCCTCCCCCTTTTATTTGTTCATTCTAAAGATAAGCATATGTCTATTCCATTTATTTGTTATTCGTTAAATAAGTTTGAAATTTAAAAACAAAATTATCAAGAAAACTTTAATTTGTATCATATAATCCTTTACTATTAAACGTTAAAAGTTGTTTAAAATAAACAAATTATAAGCCATACCAAACCTTTAAATCCTTAAGATACTGTTAATGTAAACTTGATTTCACCTTTAGAATGTCTTCGATCAGACTGTACGAGTCCCGCATTTCAAGCGTTTATATAGCAGAATTTTCATGAATTGTGGAAATTCCGTAATTTACGTAATCTGATTGGTTAATTTCAAATCCGGCAAATTTTTTCGATCGATCATCAGTTCAGTCTAATTTACCTGTTGGAGCGATCAGACGTAGTTTTCTTTGTTTTTGCATTCTGATCCTGATGTTATACAAAATAACTTGAAATAAAAGCATTTATTAATGAATAAGTTTATCAAAAATTAATATTACTTAAAAGATTAAGTACAGCCTAATAAAAAAAAAAAGGTTGAAATAATCATTATTTGATAAGAATTACTTGACATGTTTACATTAATGGCCATTCACCTATGTACTTAATCACACCAGGTTATTGGGGTCAACAGTAACTGTTGAAATGTCTTGTTTATCAGTTTGGCATTTTATAGTAAAAGGATTTCAGTTTAAAAGTGAATATGATCGAGGAAATAATAAAATAAGTTTTCAATTCATACAATATATTATATGATTAACGGAGGGATTATAGTTGGATATTAAAACAATAAATAACAGTATGTATCATCGAACACATTAAAATTAACTACTGGATAAATGTCATCTTTGTAAGAATAATACTATTCAATTCAATTAATATTATGATTTACTTATTTCAAAAGACTGCATATAACGCGACAATGTTTATAATATTTTCAGCATGGCGACTATAAATTTAAATCCGATTATTGACAAGTCTAAACTTGATAATGACACAGACAAGTTAACGCACGCCTTCATTGATTTAGCAATTATATTATGAATACTTTAAAAAAAAAAAAAAAATCCTCATAATTATTAAGATATTGTATACTAAGTAGTGCCACTAATAAGAACGATTTAATGATTTTAAAAGACAACAAGACATTTTGTACACTAATTCAATATGGCGGATTTATTGACACGTATCAACATGTTACAGGTCACTACGTACAATACTGGACAAGTTTAAACACGCATTCAATATTGATTTAATAATCAGAGATAAATAGCCGTAGGTGAATAAATAATACCAGAGCCATATAATACCATAATGATCTGTAAATACACACGTAGATGGGTTTTTCCTGTGTATCTATTTATAGGTTGGGAATTTTCATCAACTATAAAGAAAATATATATATATATATACTTATCCGTAATTAAAAACAAACGTAATTAATTACAATAAATAATGACCTTATCTAAAGTAATTAATTTAATTAATTAATGTCGTAATACTTAAATTGACGTCATTTATTAGGGAGGTTAACTCTGGGAGGTTAACCTCACTCCCATAGGGTTTGCATTAGCAAAAGGTCGCCAGAATGCCCACTTCCCCTACTACTACAATACATCAACTGCTTGATCCCTCACGACACTTACCAAGGAGGACAATCAAAGGTCTTTTTTATGCTGGAATTTCAATAAAACATTTAGAACTTCACCGTGTTCGATATCTTAATTAAATAGGTATCATTTCAAACAACGTTATATTTATTGTGTCTCCGCGAAACCTCTTTCTAAGTTATAAACACCAACGTTATCTACAAAGCCAAACTTTAAACTCATTGAGAAACTACCTATTCTAGAGGCTGCTTGGATCAGATGTGTATACTGAAAAATTACATAGATATGTCAGAGAGCATACAATCTAAAAGTCTTTCTTCTTGCAAAAGTATCAAATCACTTGACTTTTCGGACACACTTCACAAATATCCCCCATTTCGAACTAAATCATTAATTAAAAGAAATGGTCCTGCTTTGTTTCATAAAAAGAATGGCCAACGAATTTACACGTAGTATGTCTAAATGCACACTTTGAAGGAAATCAATCCGATTCAAACAAAAGTTTTCTGAAACTGACATTATTAATGACAACATATTTGTTACGTTTGGAGGACGTGATTTTCCAACACACTATCGGCATTCCCATTTGAGCCAACGTTGGGCCTCTTTTTGACTACTTGTTTCTTTATTCATATGAGACTGACTTCATAAAAATGTGTCCCGGGGAGGACAAAAAGAACCTAGCAGTATCCTTCATCTTCACTTGCCGCTATATAGATGATGTCCTCTTAATATTGTGAATATGTTGAACGCATCTACCGCATATAACTTGAAATAAACGATTCAACAGATACATTTAAGTCTGCCTCTTAACTATAACTTGCACCTAAAAATTGATAAAGAGGGTCAGTTAAGTACAAAACTTTACACTCAATGAGATTATTATAGCTTCCCAATTAAGAATTTATAATTTTCCATTCTATGTGGCATCATTCAAGCATAATGGAGCCTGCATGTGGAGTATACATCTCCGAGTTGATACGATATTCAAGGAATTGCGTTTCATATCAAGCCGTTTTACTACTTATTAAAACATAAATTTTCTCATTTAATATATAATATATCTCCTATAATTTATAAGATATCTCCTAATATGAGGAAGGCGCTACCTTTATAAATGCCAGCTTTATACATGTACCTATTTATGATATACCTATAAGCTGTATTGCTAACTATTAAATAAATACTAAGACAATGTCCTATATATATATTGATTGGTTGCTGGTTGTTGAACGTCCAGTGGCAAATATTTCATGCATGTTCAGAACGAATGTCCTAGGTTTCATTAACATATTGTTTATGTCTAAAATAAAATTATAACTTCAGATGGAAAATGTTTAGGGAACGATCATTGAACTTGAAAAGGCATTAGAATTGATTTTTGCTCCTTGATTTTTTGGTTATGGAACAACATTTTTGGGTTGGGTTTTTTTCAAAATTTTGGGTTTTTCTTCCAAAATTTAACTTAATTACATTTATTCAACTGGTCTAGTATATATAGATGCAACAAATACTGATTTGGCAGGAGATGCACACAAAATAGGATGTTTTAAATATTTTATCTGTAATTGGTGCATTTTTCCTATGATGTGTACTTCTTGATAATGTCGACGTGAGTATCATGATAAAGAAAATATATTTGGTAAACTAAGTATATATATATTCACAATTGATATGTGCCTGTGCGCTGCAAAAGGATCTTATTTCCCTTTAATTACCAAATTGCACATGTTTTTTTTCTCTCACAGAAACACATGAGTTATTTGGTAAATAAAACACGTGACTGTCATTGTTTGAAACTTTCAGTAATACAAATTTAGTTTAGCCTGTTTGAATGTTTCACTTATTGTGTGAAAATTTCAACAGAAAATGTACAAAACACTTGGTAAAATTGCATTATCTGCAGAATTATTGATAACTTTCCTCACTATATATTCACAAGGACATATACCTAACATATTGTCCATGCTATTCTGTCAGATCTGAGTTTTTATTCATACATACATGTATACTGGCATGACTTGTGCTGTTCCAAGTTGTCTTCTTTTTCTGTTTCTTGAGAAGTATTTGTTTAACCTGTTCAGTCACTTCAAAGTGTTACAATTCTTATTTAGACGCAACACATAAATAGTGACCAAAAAGGTACCGCTTTCACATGAGAGAACCCAAAGCTAGAAAAAAAATTAAATGTACACATTTTCAATATTTTTGTAGGACTTACTATCATATGAAATTAAGGAGTTAAAGACTTCTGCTGAATAGAAATGTTTGAGTTCACCTGATACCTGTTTTCAAATTAGAATATGTTTGATTTCAACTGAAAATAAAAAAAATTGGTGTTTTTAAAATGCTAAATATACATCTGTGGTTGTATCAGGCTGTGCATGGCGAAGTATTTTATTGCCTTTAGGTTTGTACCTTTTTTTTGTTTTGGTCATGAAAATAAATTTGTAGCTCTGTTGTGAAGTTGATAACATGAGAATACTCAAATTGCACCTACATGTATATTGTCAGTTTTTTTTCACCAACTTTTTTTTTATGTACCAGGCAAAAGTTTATTCTGTGCTTATTTTGTAGACTATCTTTCTTTAAAATATAGTTACACCAATTTAATTTTGAGTCCATGTAGAGTCATAGAAAAATGGGTTTGAAATGACTCTAAACAATCCATGATACTCTAATGAGGTCAGTACCCAAATTCCATACATCATTACATGTATGGTTAATTTCAAATCCCTAAAACTGGAATATAAACAGATGTTTTGTTTTATTTCTTCAAATATTTCAAACAATTTGACATTATTCCATGCTTCAACTATTTTTTTTTAAGAAAAGGATGCTGGTAACAAATTTAATTTGCTCATTTTAAAAAGATGACAATTATATAACTTTACATGGTCATGGTGAAAGAAAACTTGTAAGATTTCTGCAGGGTTTTTTTTTGCTGAATAGCAATTTGGTAACTGAGTGCAATTTTGGTACTGTGATGTTATATACATGTAACCATAAGTGTGTATTGCTAAATAGGTTGAAATGTGAACCTGAGTGACAGTTATATAGTGATAAAGTACTTGGTAGAGTGAAAATGTTTTGATCAGGTTTAAACTGATGCATAAAATATATACAAGGGACTGCTGGAGCTTGAATTTTAAAGGATGTAGCCCACATTCTTCAAAGTAACATGCCCTGTATAGTGTATATACCTACATGTATCAAAGTCATGGTATTCTCATGGGTTATCATAATCTTCCCATAAAATATAATTTTGGACAATATGGGAGCATCAATGTATACAGTACTAAATGTACTACTCAGACTCAAGTCTCCTTTTATGATTAACCTTAGAGCTAAAGCTGGCATATAATCACTAAGATCTCCTATAATATATAAGATCTCCTATAATTTATAAGATATTTCCTATAATTTATAAGATGTCTTATCAAGGAAATCATTTAAGAAATATTCTATAAACTCTATGAGATATCTTATAAACTATATGAGATATCTTATAAACTATATGAAATATTCTATAAACTCTATGAGATATCTTATAAACTATATGAGATATCTGATAAATTATATAAGATATCTTATAAAAAAAGACACATAAATATCTTATATAAGATATATTATATGATATAGCTTTTTAAGATATTTTATATATATTATATAAGATATATAAGTGCCTATAAATAGCAGCACATCACATACAAATCTATGGGAGTGTGGATTAATCAGTACAGAGATATATAAGATATATCATATAGTTTTCAAGATATACCCTATCATTATAAGATATATCATATAGTTTATTAGATATCTCATACAGTTTTTTTTAAGACTTCTCATATAGTTTATATGATATCTTATATACTTATAAAGATATTTCATAAAGTATGGACCTCTGACTGTATCTAATTAACAGAGCGAGCGGAGTAAGAAAGATTGGAATGAAAGTGTGAATGATCGTGCTAAATTTTGTACATTTGTAATGCCTGAAAGAGCCCTGTGATTATGAAATAAAGAATTTGAATTTGAATTTATAGAAGTCCATAAAAAGAATACAACTTTTAGAAAACTGTATTTTTTCAAGAATTATTATCGACTGAGTTGATTGTATGCCACTATCGAAATACAGACTACATAGCTAATAAGTCCCTCGGAATATTTGTAGTCCACCAACAATGATATCGGTTTTTTTTTCTGTTTTACTTAGGTTTTTTCCTGTTTTTTCCAATTGGATCCTGATTAAACAAATTATGCAAATATTGTGACATACACCTAAAGATCATTTATGTGTATCATTGAGCTAATTTTGTTAGATAAAAATATTTTATTTGTTTCATAAGAGGGAAAATATTAAGCGGGAGGTTAGAAAGATGTGGGCGGGAATTCCTCCCACACATGAAAATTTGTATTTAGGACTAGTCTTTATCTATTAAAATACATAACTGAATTCATGGCGTGCAGGTAGCCTTGAAATGTACTCTGAAGTAAATTGTCACAAAACATTATCGGAAAACATTGCATTTGACTTGATATAAAACCGTATTGCATAATTTTCTCTTCAATAATACCAATGATGTTATATGAGACGACATAAACGTCTATGATAATATATATATATTTTATTATCATTATTTTCATTCAGTTCATTTGATTTTTCATGTTGTTTTTCTCTAATTTCAAAAGAAAGAACATTTATTTCCCACTCAGTCTGTATTTTTCTTTAACTTTCCACCCTATTTAACTTTTAAATCGTATCATTTTACTTGTTTGACATTACATTCGAAAATGCGCTTGAGTTTTTGATTTTGCCATTTGATAAGGACTTTCCATTATGAATTTTCCTTGCAGAGTTCTGTTGTTTTTTTTTTTTTTTTCATTGATATTGAGAATATCAATATCATTATAATAAAACATTAAGGTTGGTAAAATGATTTTGAACGGTACATTTGTACTTTCACAACATTGGATGTCATTCTATTTATAGAAAACTTAGACCGTTGAAAGATACAAACGAGAAAAGTCCGTTGAAAGCTACGTGCGAAAAAAGTAATTTGGTCGAGTTGGTTTCTGAATTATTAGCAAAATTTAAAAACAAAAACAATGCATGCCGAAATGGCCAATTTTCATGTATTTGCGAACTTTTGAAAATAATTTTATGCGGCAGTGGCTATTTAGCCGGCGCCGGCAAAAATTATAAAAACATGGTATTTCAATGCCAGCTCTGATTAAAATATCCGCGTAATTAACTGGCAAAATAGCACATGTCTGTATAACAATGGCTATTTTGCTGGCGTTGGCAATATATATATATATAGGACTCTAAAGTGCGATGGGGACGCTAAAGTGCGATGGACACGCTAAAGTGCGATGGTATATCAAACTCCATACAGCGTTATCGTTCGGGTCATACTTCCCTTTCTCTGTAAAGAAGCGTAGCCAGATGTCACCACTGTTTCGGAGTTTGATGGTATACGCTAAAGTGCGATGCTTCCATACGCTAAACTGCGATGGTCCGCGAAAGTAAAGACGTAAGAAATGTAGTTAGATTATGACGTTAAAACCAAACCGTGCTTTGACGGCTAAAGCAAAGGTGTTTTATTTTGGTGGCTTGAAGAAGAA
The DNA here is from genome assembly GCF_965363235.1 of Mytilus galloprovincialis. Classification (NCBI taxonomy): domain Eukaryota; kingdom Metazoa; phylum Mollusca; class Bivalvia; order Mytilida; family Mytilidae; genus Mytilus; species Mytilus galloprovincialis. Next base: position 67,066,341 of record NC_134850.1, on the reverse strand, counting down.
CTTGTATCCTGCTGTCGACCGTTTTACTATAGTCCCTGTCGATACAAGTAGTATTTGCATAAATATCCTGTATTCTGCTTTTATTGGAAGCGAACGGATGCATTTAAATCATTGTTTTTGTTGCAGTTTATTGTGTGATCTCCGTTAAAATGCTGTCGCTCTTATTGAAAAGCAACGTCGGCAAAATAAAGGGACATGTTTTCGTGCATAAATTATAAATTGTCGGCCAAAACATTAGCATGCACATTGCAGGATAATATAACATGGATGTGTACATGGTGTAGTCGCTACAAAAAAGGCGTAAATTAGGCTCGGCAAACATCGCCTTTCTCTCTCATTTAAATTAAACAAATAAATGTTACAAATAACATATTCCGATAATAATTACATTTTGTATCTTTAATTATAAAGACGATTGTAAGGGGATGTGTTCAAATAAGTGATAGACTACGTGTGAACGGCAAGCTACACCAATTATCACAATATTTGTAAATACGCCCAAATTGTAAAAAATTATTGACTAGTACAAGAAATATAGTATTCTGTGCCACCTAAATTACATGTTTAGCAATTATTACATGGTCGGTCTTTTAGAATAATTCACTTCAAACTATCGTTAAATTATAATGCCTTTCACATATGGTATACCTTATAATACTAGATTATACAAAAGGACTATTTTTACATTGAGTGTTCTTTAACGTGTTTTAAAAAGCCCTAGAACCTTACCCTATTGGTCCATCGCACTTTAGCGTGATATACCATCGTACTTTAGCGAACAAACAACCATTGCACTTTAGCGTGAGACACTATCGTACTTTAGTGTAGACCATCGCACTTTAGCGTGACCATCGCACTTTAGAGTCCTACATATATATAGTGAAGTTGTTATTTTACCGGTCCTTTGTTGAGAGTGAATTTTGATTTTTACTGAAAATGTTTTATGTGAATTAAATGATTAATTAATTACTAATGTACATGTAGTTATTAGATAGTATATATCCATTTGTAGCACTGAAATCATATCAAAACATGTTTCTGAAATTACATGAACCTCTAATATTTAATGGGAAAGCGATGAGAGAGGTTGTTAGGTTTGATATATGTCTTTTTGTGCTTCTTTGTTGAATACTTGTTTGTTTTTGTTGTGATTAAGATGATTGTGGTACTTTTACGTCCTGTCATTATTGTTTGAGATATTCTAGTATTCTTGTCTTTCGTTTTTGCTGATGTGCTTTGTCTGTATGCCTTTTGGTGTTGTGATTTGTCTATATAAAATTGAGAATGGAAATGGGGAATGTGTCAAAGAGACAACAACCCGACCATAGAAAAAACAGCAGCAGAAGGTCACTAACAGGTCTTCATATGCCTTTTTATGTTTCTTTGTTACATATATGACGTGGCTCTGTAGTTATACATCCCGTCATTGTGTTATATTGTACTATGGCAAATTTATGTATTCTTGTCTTTAATATTTGTTAATACGCTTGGTCAATATGCCATTTTGTGCTTCTTTGTTATGCTTATTTTTTTTTAGTGATTACGAATATAACACAATGTTGACTGCTGTATATTTGACATTTTTACCTATTATGTCTATTTGGTTTGTTTGCGCATCGTTGTCAAAATAATGGAATTTGATGCGACTGTCATATACAAGTGAGAGGTTTAGCTAGCTATAAAACCCGGTTACGGTTAAATCCACCATTTTCTACGTAAGAAAATCGCGGCCTGTGCCAAGTCAGGAATAAGACAGTTGTTACCCATTCGTTTCATGTGTTTGAGCTTTTCATTTTGTCATTTGATTAGGGACTTTCTGTTTTGAATTTTCCTCGGACATTTGTTGGAGTTCAGTATTTTTTTTTATTTCACTTTTTTCAGAGAAATATGTCTTATCAGAGACATACAGTGTCTCTGGTTATCTGGCTTGGATGGTGCTATATAAAAATAAATTTCATTGTTTTTATTTTAAAAGCTCATATTTGGAAAAGCTGTGGTATCAATCCATACGCCATAACTTTATCATCATTAAAAGCCAAACTAGCGACTGGAACAGTATGTACCTTCAATATTACCGTTCAAAATTTAGCATTGTTCATGTGTCACCAATCTGCATAATTTGTAAAGAGGAAGTAGAAGATATCAAACATTTCACAGCGAGATGCTCATCATTAGAGATGATATAAGGTCCAACTATTTGATTCTGATACAAGAAGTATTAACAGAAAGGCTTATGGACAATGATGTCACTATCGAATTGATGACAAATGATGACAATTTGTGACAACTTATCGTCGACTGCTCAAAATTTAGGTTATTGGACGAAATCGCAAAGCAGAAAATAGAAACTATATCCCGTGGCCTCTGAATTATTTCAAGAACGGACAATTCTCTTGGAGAGGTAGTATCTATGATTGTAGTGAACATATCAAGGTTTTTTGGATGGTGAACAGATGTGTATATAATTGAGGAACATTTTAGATTTTTAACAAGGAATGAACTTTTTTACTTTATGTATGTGTATATATAGAAGCGATGGACCAGCCTAAACGTGTACGAAAGGCTTATGTAAATATCTGTGATAGGGTCACATACCCCAGAAGAGGTTTTTTATTATCTCTGTTTAAGCTTTGAAAGTTTTACCTTTTAAATCAATTGAAGATTTTTCAACGTATTTATAAGGGATTTTACTCCGATCTGGAGTATTGGTGGTTCTCCAGTCTGAGGTTGATATAGGGAGTTACAGAATAGGTAACAGGTAACGGGTAATAGCTCATCACAAACTTATTTGATATTGTCGCTTTAACTGAAACTAATATATTAAAAATAGTCCTTCAATGAATCTGATTTAAGTATATATTACATGTGGAGTACCACAAGGGAGTATTTTAGGACCACTTTTATTCCTTTATTATGTTAATGACATGTCTAGAAGTATTAGTAAAGACTGCAAAATTTTACTATATGCAGATGATAGTACCATACTATACTCTCATAAGAATCCAGAAGTTATATCTGAGAAACTTGGTAAGGAACTTGAATCTTGTAGCAAATGGCTGATTGATAATAAATTATCAAGTGCTTCATTTTGGGAAAACAGACTGAAACTATTCTGTTTGGGTCAATACGTAAATTATCTAAAATCCGTAACTTTGATGTTACTTGTAATAATCACAAAATTTCCTCGCAAAATTGTGTGAAATATTTAGGCCTTAATATAGATAATTCTCTTTCTGGAGAAATTTTTTTAAATAATATTCAAAAGATAAATTCAAGATTGAAATTCCTATACAGACAGGCAAAATGTTTATCAGAACAATAAAAAAAGACTTTAGTTACAGCTTTAATTCTATGTCATTTTGACTATGCCTGTTCTTCATGGTATGCTGGTGTCAGCAAAAAATATAAAGATAAGTTACAAGTATTACAAAACAAATGTGTTAGATTTATATAAAAAAAAACACTGGATATAGATCAAAAGTTGACCATAATGTATTGAATAGTATTGGTTATGTTAATATTGAAAATCGTGTTAAACAATTGAGATTAAACCATGTACATAGTATTTATTACCACCATTGTCCTAATTGTATGTATTCAAATTTTACAAAGTTGAGACATTTACATCATCATTTCACACGAAATAGTGAATATAACTTCTGGGTTCCTCCAGTTAAGAGTCAACAAAAAGACACGTTTTATTCTAATGGCATACAAGATTGGAATATGTTGCCAATTAATGTTAAAAAAATAAAGGAATTCAAAATCAGCGTCAAAGAGCACTTGACCAAAAGTTATAGTACGGCTTCATCAGACTCCTTTTTATATTATTAATCATTATTTTTATATGAATTTTTATTATGTCATATTAATTTGTGAATTATCTTTTTTGGTATGTCGAAACTATAAGCCGTTTACTTCTTCTTCCTTTATAGTACAGGCCTCCCAGGGGAGTATTATCGTACTGTTTTATGTACATGTTCGATGAGAGAACAACAAATGTGCGGTAAGTGCGGATTATCTACAGTGAAAACGGTGATTCTTTTAAAATAACGATAAAAACAAGGTTGTACATCTATCGAAGCTGGACCACTTGCACACCCCTTTTGAATGATTCAAGAGTTGTGCAGCTTACTATGTGTTGTGGTAGTCCATTCCAGATTCTGATGGTATCAGGGAAAAACGAGTGACGATATACTTGAGTCCTGGCATAAGGAACGAGGAATCGTTCATTGTGTCCTAGTCTTACTGTTGATATTACTGGCTGTAAATTTGTTGTTGGTACTGCAATCAGTTCGTGTACTACTCTGTAGAACATGATGACCTTACATTGAGCTCTTCTTTCCTGTAGTGTCTTCCAGTTTAGTGCCTGTAGCATTAATGTTACGCTACTAGTTCTTCTGTAGTCATTAAGAACAAATCGTGCGCATCGGCGTTGTATAGCTTCTAATTTGTTTATGTTGTCCTTAGTAGATGGATCCCAGATGGTGCTAGAGTATTCCATGAGTGGTCTTACAAGCGTTTGATAACATAATGCTTTTGTTTTACTAGGACAGCTTTTGATGTTCCTTTGAAGAAAAGCTCGGGTGGAGTTAGCTTTCTTTGCGATGTTGTCAATGTGTTTGTTCCAACTCAATGTTTTGTGTATGGAGACGCCAAGATATTTAGCAGAGTCAACCTCTTCTAGGATGTGGCCGTGGATGTTATAATTTGCCATGACTATTTTCCGCTTTGTTGTTACTCTGAGGAGTTGGCATTTTTGGGGGTGGAATTCCATCTGCCAGTCTGCCTCCCATTGTTGAAGTCCATCCAGGTCGTTTTGGAGGGTGTTCACATCCGTTTCGCTTCTTATCTGTCGGTAGACAACGCAGTCGTCTGCGAAAAGTCTAACATTTGAAGATGACACATACTCTGGGAGGTCATTTATAAAGAGAAGAAACATAAGCGGGCCAAGCATCCTACCTTGTGGGACTCCAGACTGCACTGGTGAGGTTTCTGATGATTCTCCTTCCAGGAGTACACATTGCTGTCTGTCCTCCAGAAAGTTTCTCAGCCATTTTAATGTTGTTCCTCTAATACCGTAATGGTCGATTTTGTACAGTAGTCGTTCATGTGGGACTTTGTCAAAGGCCTTTGAAAAGTCTAAGAGAATTAGATCTACTTTCCTCTTTAGTCCTCTGCTTCAGTGACTCATTTAGAAGATGTAAAATTATATCATTTACATGAATGGACCCCATTGGAACAAACTTTAGAGCTTTCATGGGTTATCCCTGATGAAGTATTAGCAATTTTTTTTCATACACTAATAATTTTTTAATGCCAATATATTTTACCATAAATGTGTTAGTTTTGTCTTAAACTTTATGTACCGTATATATTCTGTGTTGTAATTATAAATATGCTTGATATTTTATTGAATAAAATATTATTATTATTATTTCAATTGGTCCCAATTTTAAACGATTTAGGATACTTTGACAGAAACCTCGATCGGCGGTGATCCTCTAATTTAGGATGGAGATCCCAAAGAAAAAATAATAATACACATCGCTTCCCTCCCTTTCAAAATAATTCCCCTCTGATTTTCAGCCCAAGGTATGCATTGTACATGTACATGTTGTAGTAAGTCAATGTCAGTTGCAGTTTTATTTCACACCCGAAAAAAGGACACACGTCAATTATACATATACAATATCAAAGCCTAAACTCGTATGCATTCAAATAAAGAAAATCCATTACATGAATTGGGTCAATATTTAGATCTTTCAGGACCTTTGGCCCTAAAATCGGAAAGGTTAGCAAGTTAGCCTTTTTGTCGAGCCTTCGACTTGAGTCGAAAAAGCGAGACTAAGCGATCCTACATTCCGTCGTCGTCGGCGG